>NW_012267227.1:12778599-12977296 GCF_000151885.1 Dipodomys ordii
GAACCCAGGGCCTCATGCATGCAAGGCAAGCGCTCTACCACTGAGCCACCTTCCCAGCCCCCCTTTGTTCCTCTTTCAAATCCACTATAGCCATCTTCTTGCATTCAATATTTTTCTTTTTTCCTCCTATTTATCATATGTCTACTCTTTGTAAAAAAGATGCTAGCTGCTACAGTGAAATGCAAAAAAAAAAAAAATTAAGATGCCAGAATAGCTTTACAAAATAGCCAGAGAAAAGTCTCAGGCCAATAAAAAGACAAATAATTCCGCAGGAATGTTGAGGAGCGCCAAGTTAAGTGCCATCCCTGGAGGTACTGTCGGAGAGGGCGTTCAGTTGGCCTCGGGGGGGGGGGAGTTGTATGTTTTTGGAGGTGACCTGGGAAAAGGAGCAGGGCTCCGCAGCCGCAGGTTCACCAGCTCGTTCAGTCACTTTGTTGCGGATTGCAGCGTGGTGCCAGGTGAGTCACTGCCTTTGGGTAAACTAGAACAAGAATCCTCAAAGGTGAAGCTTGCCAAAGGTGGCAACAAATCAAGACCCAGACACACTCGGAATATTTTCCGATTTCAAGTGAAAATATTTGAGAAAAGTGGGAAAGGTGGAGAATTCTAGAAGTAAATAGACGAAAATACTTCTCGTCCAGTTCCCATGTCCTCAGCTTGCCTCCGCTCACGTGCCAGCCAAGGGAAAAGGTTCGCTCCTGCGGCCGAGACCCTCACCGCTGCCTGGTTTCCGGTGTGGGTGCCAACGGCTCAGACCTCCAGAGGGTCTCCGCCTGCAGGGAGAACTCTGAGCTCCCACAGTGAGCGTGTAACTGCTTTCCTCGTTAGTAATCGTATTTCTCTATGGCCCTTTTTCCTCCCAGACATTAACGAGTGTGAAAGAGATGCTTGCGGTAATGGCACCTGCCGCAACACCATCGGTTCCTTCAACTGTCGCTGTAACCACGGCTTCATCCTTTCCCACAACAACGACTGCATAGGTGCGTGTGCAAAATGTGCATGGCCACAAGTCACTTTCAGCTGTGTTCTTTGTGATGGTCATTCTCAGTGTGCTGACTGCGTGGATTTTTTGGAGTAAGTGCTGTGTGATAGCTAACCATTGATCCCAGGACTTGTCAGATACCGTACGTACCCGCTGTGCTATGACTTTCATCGAAAGGCTCGTTGGCAGTTACAGCTTTGATATGTCTACCTTGATGTAAATAAGATACACTTCAGAATAAATGAAAGTAAGTTTAAACTGGGTAAAATATGCGAAAGCAACTCTTTATGTATAAATTATGTGATTTAAGAGTCACCTGGAGCTTTTTGTCTACATGCTTCACCGCAGGCTCTCTCTGTTCATTGATAGACTAATTGGATTGGTTGGTTGATGATACCTAAGTTTGAACTCAGGACCTCACACTTGTTCGGCTTGTTTGTTCACAGCTGGTACTCTGCCACTGGAGCTATTCCTCCGGCCTGGCTTTTTGCTGGCTATTTTGGAGATGGTGTCTCACTGACTTTTCTGCCAGAGCTGGCTTTGAACTTTGATTCTTCTGGACCTAAGCTTCATGAGTAGCTAGGATTGCAGCCATGAATCACTGGTGCCCTGCTACCATTTTTATTCAATAAATTATTGAATGTATAAGTTTTCCTTATACAACATGGTAGGAGACAGTAAGATATTGCATCGAGCTAGAAGCTGATTCTATATGCTTCTAACTTCAATATGGAAGGATGACATCAGCTAACTAATTTTAGCTTTTAAAAATAAAATCTAAAGGAAGGTCAAAGCAAAGCTACATCAGATCCTCCGGTGAGCAGCCAGCCTCTACTGTACAAACGCAGCATGTTGGTTCTCTCGGGGCTGATGTTTCAAGCCCGGCCTACGGCTCCACTGTCCTTAAGGGCTACTGAAATTCAGAATAAGCACTGTGAAGCTCCGCTGTTTTCTTTGGATTATAGCAGAGGTTTTTCCACAGATGTTGACGAATGTGCGACTGGAAACGGGAACCTTTGCAGGAATGGCCAGTGCATCAACACCGTGGGCTCGTTCCAGTGCCAGTGCAATGAGGGCTACGACGTGGCTCCGGACGGGAGGACCTGTGTGGGTGAGCGCGGGGCTCACGGAGACGGCGCGCAGACCCCGCCGCGGTCTCCACCCCAGCCCCTCCCTCTGGACACTGTGGGGCAAACATAGACGAAAATCACACGGACAATGCCTCGAAGGCAAAAATCACACTAACACTGCCTGTAAAGACTTTATTATTTACTTAGTGTTTTTTTTTTTTTTGCAATTGGATTTTTGGAGAGGGTCTTATATGTTGTCTCGAGCAAGCCTTGGAGTGCAGTCTCTTCCCACATAGCTCGGGTCAAAGGTTATTAAGTGGCCAGCGCACCTCACTTCTTTAGGAGACGGGAGAGGAGACGTGTCACTAACTTTTTGTGCGATGTCAGCTTTTTAAACACCTAGGATTACACCTATTTTGTTTTGTTGTTGGCTGTACTGGGCTTTGAACTGAAGCAAGGGCCCTTACGCTTGCTTAGTCAGGCTCTCTACCACTGATGTGTGTCTTAAACTCTAACTGTTCTTTTTAAACACACACACACACATCTGCATTCACCTTTTCCTCTTATTTTTAAAAATTAAGTTTAATAACCACAGAAAATAGTTAAAATATAAATACCTGTAAGACAAACAGCCGTGATTCTTACTTTTTTTTTTAGTTCAAAATACCTGTGTAGTAAACTCTTAAAATCTTTCAAATGCCTTTTTAAAATCTTTATACACACTTTTTACATCTACCCATTTCAGAAATTATTCCATCTGAGATGGGCAGAGGAAATAGGATTGACATAGTGTGCTTGGAAAGCTGATGAGACTTTAATTTTATTGGGCCATTTCTTCTTCTCCTTGCGAGGCTTTTGGGGCTTACATTAGCTTTATGAAGTTCCTTAATTTTGATTCCAGGTTCTTTGAATTGTCTGGTGGGAAGGATGCCAATGGGAACTTCTCTCTCCTTTGCCCTTTGCTTTCCAGATATCAACGAATGTCTTCTAGAACCTGGAAAATGTGCACCAGGAACCTGTCAAAACTTGGATGGTTCTTACAGGTGTATCTGCCCCCCTGGGTACAGTCTGCAGAATGACAAGTGCGAAGGTAGGTGTTGTTGTTTGGAGATTTAGGATTTCTAAAATCAAAGTTCTTACAGTGATGGTCTCCCTTTTGGAATGGCTTATTTAACAACAACAACAGCAAAAAAATCCAAGGTCTGAGGACATGATTTATGGTCGCATCATTCTAGCCAAAGAACAGCTCACTCTTACGCTAATCCTTGCTGGGGTTATTTATCTCTGTCATGTATCTGGTCCTGTGGTTGTGACTCCTTTCTAGTATGCATTTGTACAGCTTGCCAAAGTGCTGTGTCCCTCTGTGGGCATGCGTGACTTGGATGTTTTTAAGTGGTGAGAGTTTATACCTAAAAACAGCCTCGGTAGCTAGTTAGAATCTTTATTTGTTGGGGGGGGGGAGGGATGTCAGTTTGGGGTTTGAACTCAGGGCCTTACTACTGCTCAGTCCTAAATTCAGATGAGGAATTATATTGTCTATCCAATGTATATCACACTCAAGTGGTGTGATCTTTACATAGAAACTTTTATTAATCAAAATTAAATGTAAAGCAGTTTATTAAGTGTTATTTTATTAAGATGGTGCCTCTAGGCTAATTTCTACTTTAAGGATGAGAATCAAAGTAGCAGTGTATATCAACCAAAAAGAAGTATTTGTGGATTTTTTTTTAAACAAAAGTTAATTTTCCTTTTAAGGAAAGGTTACATGCGGGGGTGGAGGGAGTGTGGGAATGGAGTAATTCAAACTCATTCATTAACCACTGGGAACATGACCCCACTTATAATCTAATAACCTGGAACAATGAAGATGTGAGTGTGAATTGTGCAAGGGGCTAATTACTTTGCCTTTCACATATCTGGAATATCTATTATGTGATATTTATAATATTTAATATGTAGTCAAGGTAGTAGGGTTCAAGTTCTCCTGAACTGGAGCTTTGGGGAATAGAATTATGCAATGCAACATCACTTTGGTGTGGGCAGAACTCTTTGCACAAACAGAAAAGAATGAGAGTCCCATGATCCAAGAGATATTTAGTAGTTGTTTTCAAATATTTGCACCCAAATGCTATGGCTCAGAAGTAAGACTTAACCCCTTTCTTCACCACAAACTCCTGCCAAAGTCAGCAAGGAGTGGGTGAATCTTGGACTAGAGAACCTATCCTTTCCCCAAGAGTAGAGAGATCAGGAAATGTACTGACCCAAGGAAGACAATGTGGAAGCAAAAAAGGTCAGTGTTAATACGTGAAGGCAAGTCAGCAGGCATCAGCTGGGCTTCTTCCAGGCAAGCCAGGACACTTGGTGACCCAAGCGATTCAGAATTCACTGCAAGCCACCGGTTGTAGGAGCCAAGATGTATTGACACCATCCAGGGTAGCAGGTTCCTGTCAGCTACGAGAGGCAGGCAGGCTGAGGTTACAGGATGGACTAGAAAGGTAACTGTGTGCCTTCAGAAGGATTAACCTGCAAATCCGATATAAAAGTCTCATCTTGTGCAATGCCTTTCGTTTGAACTAGTTGTGCTTATTTTCATGAATATTAGTGTCCTTATAAAATGTCCTTAGGGCTAGAGCATGGAGTAGGGGGAAAAGCTCCAGGAGAGTATAGGGAAATAAATTTGGTTCAAAGTCTAGATCATACAACTGAGGTCCATTTTAGAATGTCTGTTTAATATGCGGTGGTGAATAGGGTCTCTGGAGAGGGGTTGTGTGGAATCATTCTGACTTCCAAATTGGCCAGGCAGTTCAATTCCATCTGGGCGAGACAGATTTGTCACTGTATGTCTTGCATGGTGTAGAATCCATGTTTTCATCAAGAACTGTCAAAATTAGTATTTCAAAAGTCATAACCAGCCGGGCTCTGGTGGCTCACACCTGTAATCCTAGCTACTCAGGAGGCTGAGATCTGAGGATCTCGGTTCAAAGCCAGCCCAGGCAGGAGAGACCGTGAGACTCCTATCTCCAATAAACCACCAGAAAACCGGAAGTGGCGCTGTAGCTCAAGTGGTAGAGCACTCGCCTTGAGCTGAAGAGCTGAAGGACAGCGCCCAGGCCCAGAGTTCAAGCCCCACAACCGACCCAAAAAAAAAAAAAGTCATAACCAGCCAGAAGCCCAGCTGACAGCCTTACAGGACAGGAAAGTGTCTTCATTCTCACGAGAGTTATGAAGCACACTTAATGCATTGAACTGTCGTATTTTGCATCTGATCCTTGCTGGTGTTTCCCCTGTATCCCGACTTTGTTTGACACCTGCCATTCTTTTAGATATCGATGAATGCGTGGAAGAACCAGAAATCTGCGCCTTGGGCACATGCAGTAACACTGAAGGCAGCTTCAAATGTCTGTGTCCAGAAGGGTTCTCCTTGTCCTCAACGGGAAGACGTTGCCAAGGTAAATGCCGGTGAAGACCCTAGACTTTCATGACTCCATGTTTATTGGTTGTGGTTGTATACTTTGCACATGGCCAACCTCTGATTCTTTGTGAACAGGAAGATGAGAAGGTTTTGGGGTAGTTTTTTTTTCTTCTTTCATTTATCCAGAGGTCTAATGATTACCATATGTCAGAACGTTCATTTGTATTTTGGAGGTTAAAAGCTCATCCATCAAGTTACCATTGCTTATACAACATTTTTGGCATTTAAATCTCTCAGCACAAACGCTGATTGGTCAGAGATCACTTTGAGCCACTAAAACACCAAAGTCTTTGGGGGGAGAGCTCAGCTGCAGATTTCCTGCCTCCAAAGCAATAATCTAGATACATATGGGTACAAACCTAGACCTCCAGAAAGCAAAAATGCAGACTTAGTCACCTACCCCAGTGGAAGGTGCCCATCTGTTACCTGACAAGTTCTCTTAGGAAACAAGAAAGATAAAGCAGCCAGGATTCTTGGTGCTGCTGTCCACTTTAAGAATAATACTTGTGGCTGGGAATGTGGCTTAGTGGTAGAGTGCTTGCCTAGCATGCACAAAGCCCTGGGTTTGATTCCTCAGCACCACATAAACAGAAAAAGCCAGAAGTGGCGCTGTGGCTCAAGTGGTAAAGTGCTAGCCTTGAGCACAGAGAAGCTCAGGGACAGTGCCCAGGCCCTGAGTTCAAGACCCAGGACTGGCCAAAAAAAAAAAAAAAAAAAGAATAATACTTGTCAGAACTGTTCTAGTCAGAATTTTCAAGGGTTTCCCAGACTGACTTATAAATAAAAGAACAATTTGAAAAACACTGAATCTAAACATAATACAGCATGTTATTAAGCCCCAGAAAATTGCTTAGACCTTTCTAAACAATGCAATTGTTATGTGTCTGTCTACATATACAAATTAATTTAATGAGTTACATGTGGGAGATACATGCACATTTCTTTTTTCCTGCTAGTGTTTGTTGTTGTGTTGCTGTTGTTTAGAGTTGGTGTATGTGTTTGTGTGTGTGTGTGTTTGCTTCCTTATTACCAAATAATTGGTACTGGATATCAAAGAGTATTTTAGGTTTGGGGACCCAGTCCTGTTGTTGTTTTTTTTTCTAGAAGTCATCTACTGTTTTGAGAGCTTGGTTTGCTCATTGTAAGTCATAATAATAGCTACCTGACCAAATTTTATTTTATTTTTTTGACAGCACTAGGGTTTGAACTGAGGGCTTTGGTGCTTTCTAGAAGGTACTCTTATCACTGAGTCCTTTCTCCAACTTTCTTTTATGCTAGTTATTTTTTGAGATAGATCCTTCTTGTCTGGGCCATTCCTGGACTTGAATCTACCTATTTTATACTTCTCCTTGTTGCTGGGATGAACAGGCACATAACACCATCCCAACTTCTGTTTGAGGTGGAATCTTGAGTACTTTTCTGCCTGGGTTGGCTGGAACTACACTTGTTCTCCTCTTAGCCTCCTGGTAGCTAGGATTACAGGCATATGCCACTAGTGCCCAACCAGTGTGATAGAATTTTATATGTGGCAAAGCTTTGTTAGTTTTAGAATTCACTGAACACATTATTTCTAGTTAACTTTTTGCTTTTCACCTAGCCATTTCGGAAGTATGAAGGAGAGAACTGAGAATTCCTATCGTTGGTTTGATCCACTTGGATTTGGGGGTAGTGAAGGGGTAGAGCTTGGTTCAAAGAGATATCCTTATGTGTACGGTGCAGACCAACCCAGATAATTTCTGCCTCCTACTCTCTTGTTTGTGTTGTGCTTTTGGCCGGGCCTGAGCTTGGAGAGAAAGCAGTGAGAAACCAGGTGTGAATCTGCCGATGTGGCAGGCCAGAGGAAACTCCAAGGCTATTAATTCAATTTGCACTGGCCTGTCACAGAGCAGAGCTAACATCGCAGGAAGAACCAGCCCAGCTGCGAGCAGCCCTGCCACATGCTCAGCTCCAAGAAGCAGAGCCAGAACTGAGGAATGCAAGCAGGGAAAGTGGCTTTCGTACTTCCAAAGAAATTTCAGAGGTCAGGAAGGGCTCCGTGCAGATGGTCCAGTAAACACTCGGCCCCGCAAGCCCTCGTTGGAGTACACGTCGGGGCGCAGTGCTGTCCCAGTGCTGGGCACTTTTGAGTGATAAACCGATTCTGGAGAAGAACCACAAGCACAAGTAAATCTCCTACCAAGCACAGATTTTACTGTAGGTTGGAAATCAAAACTTAGATTTTAATGACAAATTAGGAGTTAGACTTCTATACTCACCAAGTCAGAAAATTCTACAGAAACACGGGTTATGCTTGAAGCAGCAAATGTGATGGTACTTGGTAGACAGAAGCCAGTCCTGGAGAACACAGGTGCAAAGGAGCCGCTCTGACTTGGGAAGTTGAGTCAAGGGAATTTGTCAATTAGAGTGACTTGAAAGTTCATGTTGTCAAGGTGGAGAGAAGAGTTGGGGTGTGGAGCAAAGTCAGCAATTAAAAGGCAAGAGAAAGAACTTTGACGCATTAGTAGCAGAACATGAATAGATCTGGGTTTAAAAAAACGGGTATGCTAGGTATGGTAATGCATGCTTGTAATCCCAGCTGCTCCAGAGTTTGAGGTAGGAGGATTGCTAAGGCCTGATCAGGCAAACTTGAGAGACCCTACGTGGAAAAACAAACAAACAAACAAACAAAAACTAATGCCAAAAGGATTGGGAATGTAGAACACATGGTAGAGTGCGCACCTAGAAAGCACAAATTCTTGAATTCAATCCCTGCTACCTGGGGACCAGGGATGTATGAAAGGGGAAACCACTGTGAAGTAGAAAAAGGAGTTAAATCTTTAGTGTAATTGTTCAGACTAAGTTTTCTGAGTAGCCGCTGAATGACGGCTTAAGATGGCTATATAACACTGATGATATAACACACTATATTTGAAAAAGAACTTGAAAAGAAAAACTAGCCAAAAGCTATCCTCCAGAAAATGAAAATTGGCAAAATCTTGAAGTTTTGTTTTTTGCCGGCCACAGACACTGCTCCGTGAGCCTCTGTGCTCAAGGCCAGCGCTCTACCACTTGAGCCACCACTGGCTTTTTCTTAGTTTACTGGAGACGAGAGTCTCATGGACTGTTTTGCCCGGGCTGGCTTTGAACCAAGATCTTCAGATCTCAGCCTCCTGAGTAGCTAGGATGATAGGCATGAGCCACGGGTGCCCAGCTCTGAAGTTCTTTTTTGAAAAGCAAATATTTGGGTGTGGTCCAAATGGTGGAGCGCCTGCCTAGCAAGCTCAAGGCATGTTAGCAATGGCAGACGTGCTACAAGACAAGGACTGTCTTTGATGGTTGTTGACCTTCAGAAGGGTCATCCATTGAAGGTGCCTGCCAGGAATGAGCCACACACATGAGGAAGCAAAGCAGAGACTGTAGAGATGATTTGCTTAGAAGAGTTGGGTGCCATGAAGAGTAGAACAAGTTTATTGGGGAAGCCAGTTGACTGTGACTTACAGCACTTGGTAAGTAGGGGGGAGGGTGGGTGGGCAGGAAGGTTAAGTTGGTAAGTAGATAGGCAGATGATATAGAAAGATAGATGATAGAGAGATGACAGGTAATATTTCTAATTTGCACTCATGAAGACTTTTCTTCTGCAATGCCAGATCTGGCACCTCGTATTTTTACATGATCTCCTTAGTTATGAAATTAAACCTGGTGAAATTACTTGAACAGAAATATACAGGTGGCTTCCTAGATTGAAAGCCGGTGATGGGAGAGAATGAGGAAGACAGCAATCAGAACCAAAGAAACAGACTATGTGCAAAATAGACATGAAACCATTTCCTTAAAACTTGCAGATTTTGGCCTGTAATGAGAGAGAAATTGTGCAAGGCTTTTTGGAAGTCAAGTTTGAAGAAAAACACATTCCAGACCCCTGCATGAGCTCACTTCTTAGAGCACCCAATTTGTTCTAGAAGACATGGAAAAGTTAGTTTCCAAAATCATGTCAAGTTGTGTGGGACAGTTTTATGACAAAGAGACCCCATCTTCTTGGAGTCACCAAGCAATCATTAATACTAAAGAAGTACATATATTCTCTGAAAGATTGCTCAACTCTCACCCAACCACCCACACCCCTGCCTCCTTCTTCCTTCCCTTCCCAGGCAGAAACCTCGGAAAACTTAACTATGATGTGGCTGTGCGTGCATGCATACTGTGTGTGTGTGTGAGTGTGTGTGTATGTGTGTAATATTTTCAGAAAGCCTCCCTTGCATTTTGGGCCCAACAACTCCGTGTGTTGGATTTTCACCAGGCCACAAAGTTGTCTGCCCTATTACCTGTGTTTTTTGTTCTTTGTTGTTGTTTTGAGGGGAGGGGCAGTTCCAAGGCTCAGACCCCACAGTAACTATTAGCACTCCAAGGGTTCCCTTATCCGCGTGGGCTTGCTAACAGTTGTACAAAACCCAAGTAAACAGTCACCAGTGACAGAATCTCACCAGTGATTCCATCGGTGACTGTTCCAGTCTTGAAGTCACTGGTGAGAAACAACTCTCAGGATTGGATTTTATTATTCACATCCAGTGGTTCTGAACTTAATGAGAAATAGCATTAAAGCCATGTAAATGCCTTCCTGGGATCTGACTCATCCGTTTAACGCCCTTAGACTACTGTAGTCACTGAACGGGTGTTGCTGTGGTAAGGAAAAGAACACACGTGACCCCGCAGGTTGTTTCCCAGGGTGGTTAGACAACAGGGATTCGGCAGGAAAGTAATGGGAGGTGTCATGACTCTATGTTGCAGATCTGCGAATGAGCTACTGTTACGCTAAGTTCGAAGGAGGAAAGTGCTCATCCCCCAAATCCAGGAATCACTCCAAGCAGGAGTGCTGCTGCGCCTTGAAGGGAGAAGGCTGGGGAGACCCCTGTGAGCTGTGCCCCACCGAGCCCGACGGTACGTGCAATGCCGCGCTCTCCTTGTGTCCTTCCATGGCTGTTCTGACAGTCTGGGCCTTCCACTTCATTGTGAATCTAATCAGAATGCTCCTTAACCGTGGCTTCACCTCAGGCCCTACGTAGTGGGCTTGTTCCTAGTTATGAAATAGCTAGCTGCCCAAGGAGCAGATACCACCTCTGGGAGACTTGATGACCCCCCTGTACCCCCACAGATTCTGGGCTTGTCCCGTCCATTATTCCTCCCCCTAGCCAGCATGTGGTGGGTCACTAGGCTGCCACAGAGAGCTGAGGTGGAGACTCTGCCTAACTGCCCCCCCCGGAGGACGACCTACTAACGCGCACCTGTGTCCACTGCAGAGGCCTTCCGCCAGATCTGCCCCTACGGGAGCGGGATCATCGTGGGACCGGACGACTCGGCCGTGGGTGAGTAGCCTGCGCTGGTTCCCAACTTGTCTCAGTGTTCTTGGCCTCTTCTTTGTTTTTCTCCACTGGTTCTCCTTTCTGTAGCTCTACCTAGAAGCATCAAGCTCCCTTTCATTTCATCCCGATGCTCACTTCATTTAGATGTGGACAGCAGCTATTTACTGAGCGCTTACATGACCACCCTTTATGGTTGCGTTAGGAAAATTACCTGGTTTACTCACAGTTTGATCTTTCCTTAATTAAGATATGGATGAATGCAAAGAACCAGACGTCTGTAAACACGGCCAGTGTATCAACACAGATGGCTCCTATCGCTGCGAGTGCCCCTTCGGTTATATTCTAGAAGGAAACGAATGTGTGGGTGAGTAATGAGGCCATTTCTTCCACAAGGGTTTTATAAATGAAGACTACACGGCATTTTCGCTAGAAAGTATAGCTACCAAGACAAGACTTTGAATGTTGCCCATCCACGTATGTATCCTCCATCCAGAATAGTAGCGGAATCCCCTCCCGCTGCCAGGCATGGTGCTGCTGCAGTTAGCCAAGCAGAAAAGGGCCTTCCTTCCACAGACCTCCGAGAGTAGGGAAGACATACTGGACAGAAAAACAGATGTGGCTGGGCATGGGTGGTCAGTATAATCGTGGCTACTCAAGAGGCTGAGATCTAGAGGATCAAGGTTTATTTAAGGCTAGGAGTGCAGGAGTTAGTCTCCTCCTCTAAAATAACCTGTAAAAAGCAGGGCTAGAAGCATGGCCCAAGTGGTTGAGCACCGACCTAGCAAGTGTGAAGCCCTGAGTCATACCTTAGTGCTTCCAGAAAAAAATGAGATGGAAAGGGATAGCACCATAATGGAAGTATTTGTGAAATGTTCAAAAATTATATATGGTGGGCTGGAGGTAAGTGCTCAAGGGGTCGAGCACTTGGCTAGAAAGCACAGGGACTCAAATTCAAACCCCAGTACTGTCCTCCGCCTCACCCCTCCAAAAAACACCGTTAGTCACAATCTTATTCTGTTAGTATATAAAGTGCAAATTTATCTGAATTTTAAACATTTTTGAAATATGAAAGGCCCTATATTCAGTATCTTAAAAAATTATGTCAGCCGGGTGCCGGTGGCTCATGCCTGTAATCCTAGCTACTCAGGAGGCTGAGATCTGAGGATCACGATTCAAAGCCAGCCTGGGCAGGAAAGTGCCTGGGCAGGAAAGTCCGTGAGACTCTTATCTCCAATAAACCACCAGAAAACTGGAAGTGGCACCGTGGCTCAAGTGGTAGAGCTCTAGCCTTGAGCTGAAGAGCAGCGCCCAGGCCCAGAGTTCAAGCCCACGACCGACACCCCCCCCCAAAAAAAATGTGTCTCTCCTAAGACAGACTTAGCTCTTTGTAAGTAATTCTGATGTAATGTGGATTGTGGCATAGATACTGAGGATCTGTCTGTACAAATTTAAAAGTGTTCTTTTCATACAAGGAATCCAAGTAAGAATACTAGTGTCGGTGGTTGCTGTGTGAGCTTATTCTTTCTGGGTCTTGGGATGTAATACCATGCAGATGAATCAACTCATTCCCAGCTTCACTTATAGCCCTAATGTTCAGTGACACTGTGATTTTAATAACGTATTACATAAATAATCTTGACCGTGCAGTATGATTTAACAGCAACCAGAAAGAGCAGATCTGTCACCATTTTCTCATGCATGTTGGGCCTCCTTGTCCGGGGTTCTCTCCATACCTTCTTCTTCGATTTTAGGACCCCAAAGTAGTATGTAACTCTTCACCATAGACCACTCCTCTCCCAAGCTTTAGACAGCTGAAATAAAAATGTTATTTCTGAAAACAAGTTCTGTCCTGAGATGTGTCAGCTTCAGCACAGTAAGTGGTCCAAGAGATGTGTTGGAAGCCTCATCTAAATATATCTCTAGCTATGTCTCCTTGGTGAGGTGTGTTCTATTTCCACAGTTCTTTAGAGAGGTCATATCCTAAACATATTTTTCCCCTAGCCTTTCTTCTGTCTAATGTAAACCATCTGGTCTTAACAGAATCAACAAAATCAATTTGAATCTTGATTTTATCCAGTGCATTAATTTTTCTTAACCTCTGGTCTCTTGTTTTGCAGTAAGTTTAGTCTTCAATTTTATGTCTGGCAAGAATCCATCATATTTAAAGCTTCTTGCAGGATGATGTAATGTAGAGCTAAACTGGAGCTATATTTCTGTCTTTAACAAGCAGAAACTTCTGGCTGTTCATAGAAGCCATGTTTTAAACTGCTAGAGCATCTCCTCTCAGGTACTAGACAACGTTCATAGCAGGCTAGAAGTTCTAGCTTGTTCTCAATGTCACTGCCTTTGAGGAAGTCAAACTCCAGCCATGAGCCCGGGCTAAGACATGCGCATTCCTTTCTTGCAAGAATAGACTGGGAACTCTATCTAGTACTCTGATAGAGCAAGCACCCGTATCTCTGCCCAAGTGTCCACTTTTTCTTAATGCGTCTTGTTTTGGATGTACAGATACTGACGAATGTTCTGTGGGCAATCCTTGTGGAAACGGGACCTGCAAGAACGTGATTGGAGGTTTCGAATGTACCTGTGAGGAGGGATTTGAGCCGGGTCCCATGATGACATGTGAAGGTAAGCTTTGCCAAGCACACAACGGTCAGTAACCTGTCCTGGTCATGGGAACGTTGGCTGATTACAGTATTTAGCATTAAAAACCACTCAGATTAAATAGAAAAAAAAAATCTGAGTTTGCTGGGTTATTCCATTATTTCTTCTCTACAATTTGAGATATATACTTTTCTGCAGAAGAAATTTTGTCTTGCTGAGGGGGAAAAAAAAAGATCGCTTGGTTATGGTGGATCCAAGTTTCTCAGGGTAGACTAAAGAACATGATGATGAGGGTAGACAGGCAAAGTATTAAAAGGAACTCTCATCAGAGTGATGGGTTTCTACCCGTGTTCAGCCAGCATCAGTAATCTTTGGGGAGCAACACAATCAAGGTGGTACCAAAGGGTTAATGCTGCTTTTCCAGAATATAATCTGCAGGTTCTAAATCTCAAAATCTGCTGGAATCACTTTTGCCCTTAATTCTAACACCATTCCCATCCAGTTTAGGGATAGAACTCAGGGGTCTGGGTGGACTAGGTTTCTCTGAAAGTATATAGAATGACACAGAACACTGTTTGTTTAGGGAAAACATTACTACCTCACAGGAGCCTCTTTGCATGGGGAGGGAAGGTGGGAGTGTTCCAGAGGGGTATAGCTTCTGTTCTGACCATGACGGTGAGTTTAGGCTGACGGAGGCAGAAAATGATCCCATTCCGTGTACTGGACAATGAGTGGGAAATATTCAACCTGAGTCTTCCAAACAAGAATTTCATAAAAGTTCTTCTAGAGTGACCTGTAATTTTTCATCTACCTTAGTAACCATTCGTCACTACACCAGGAGAGCGAACCTATACTGGAGCTGTGCTAGGAAAAAAATCAGAATATATGGTCACCGTTATACCAAAAATAACCAACTTATGTCATAATTTCCTGAAAGAAGGTTTAGTTCATACGTATTTGCAAAACGAGTTTCTCTTTTGTTGTTGACATACATAATCCTTTATTTTCTTTCTTCTGCTGCAGATATAAATGAATGTGCCCAGAATCCTCTGCTCTGTGCCTTCAGGTGTGTGAACACGTATGGGTCATATGAATGCAAATGTCCTGCTGGATATGTTCTCAGAGAAGACAGGAGGATGTGCAAAGGTGAGACACCCAGGACAAAACTCCCCCAAGGAAGGAAGACCCACCTCTCTGTATGCTAACACATGTTGCTCACAAATTGCCACAACTGACTAGAATCAGGCTTTGGAAGAGATGATCAAATGGTTAGGAACAATCTGTCAGGTTCGAAGGTGGTTAGTACACTCCGTTAAGCGGTCAACACTGAAAGCATAGATGAAAACTGGTTACTTCCATTTTATATGAAAAGGTAGGTATTTAATGCAGTTTGTTTTCTAAATTGTGCTTATGCATCCTTTACAGATGAGGATGAGTGTGAGGAGGGAAAACATGACTGTACCGAGAAACAAATGGAATGCAAGAACCTCATTGGCACCTACATGTGCATCTGTGGACCTGGGTACCAGCGGAGACCTGACGGAGAAGGCTGCGTGGGTAAGACGAGCTTGCACAAAGGGTTGAGTTGGATGTGATGGGAGAACAGGCAGCTTGGGTTGAGTTCTGGACCAGAGTCTTTCACCTTTCTAACGTCATGTCACAACTTCCAGTGGAGACCCCTTCCTCTTAATTATGTATGAAGTCCAAGAGCAATGCTATTTTCTTCCGCTGAGCTCCCCTTCCCCTTCCTTCTTGGCCCATTTTGATGCCATGACTGGAACACCATGCCTTTCCTCTGTTATTTTCCTTTTTGTACTCTTATGGATCTGGGAGTCAATTATTTCTACCACATTGGACTTTCCCCTGTTGACTCACCTTTGTTACTCAAGTACATTAAGTACAGATAACTAGGTCCATCTAAACCAGTGGGATCTATCTCCAAAACACCAGATCTCTTCTAGAGTGGGATCCAGACACTAAATTTGCTTCTCAAGTGATTATAATGTGGAGCCATTGGGAACTCCAGCTTTAAACCTGGGGTTGGCAAGTGACAGCCAACAGATCAAATCTAGCACACCAGCCTGCCACCTGTTGTGAATGGAAATATTAAAGCACGGTAACTCAGGCCTGCAATCCTAGATAAATGATGGGAGGACCAAGTCTGAGGCTGGCCAGTCGCCTCAACTGGAAGCAGCTTGGTGTGGTGGTGCCTTCCTGTCAGCCCTCTGCCTCCCCTAGGAGACCTCAGTGTCAGGGAGCTAAGCTGTTTGTGTTTGTGATTTTTATTTTTTTGCCAGTTCTCGGGCTTGAACTCGGGGCCTAGCCACTGTCCTTAAGACTCTTTTGCTCAAGGCTAGCACTCTTACCACTTGAGCCTCAGCGCCACTTCTGGCTTTTTCTGTGTATGTGGTACTGAGGAAACGAACCCAGGACTTCATGCATGCTAGGTGAGCACTTTACCACTGAGCTGCATTCTCAATCCTAGCTGTTTTTAAATGAGGAAGAACACTAGGAAACTTACCCTTCTAGACAGCCATTGGATGACTCAGAATCTCCAGCTATTTTAGTTTTTCTTTTAACCTGGGAAATTGAATTATGTTACTATTTAATTCTGTTGAGCTATTACAAATAATCTATATTGAATATGAAGTCTAGACAGATGCCCCAGGTCAACACTTACTCTAACAAGACTTCAAACTCTAACTTCTAACAAGACTTCAAACTCTTTTTCACCTTCACTAAATAGATTTTTGGGGACCTCCATATGATCTGATAACAAAAATTCAATTAACTGAGAACCAAGGGCATCAAAATGTTATCCACTATGCCTTTCAAGGAGCAGAGGTTGGCACACATGCCCGTGTGTGTGCTTACTCCCTGGAAAGGCCGCTCACCTGCCATGGGTCACGTTCCACAGAGGACTCTGGTGTGGCTGAGGAAGAGAGAAGGGAGGGGGGAGTGTGAATAGATTTACCTGTTTACAAATTAAATTGAGATAGATGGAAGAAGAAAAAGAGCAATCAAACCTTTCTACAAACGGTTAGATAACTGCTTCGGTTTTCTATCCTTCAATGCAACCTCTCAGATGAAAATGAATGTCAGACCAAGCCAGGAATCTGTGAAAATGGGCGCTGCATCAACACAAGAGGGAGCTACACCTGTGAGTGCAATGACGGGTTCACAGCCAGCCCCGCCCAGGACGAGTGCCTCGGTGAGTAGAGCAGACGCATTCTTGTTTTTGTAAAATTTACGTGCACACGTCTTAAAATAGTAATTTAAGGGTCAAAGCTGGAGAGAGTGTCTACTTTTGCTACAGATTTAGCGCACCTTTTCCTGTTTCCTCCATAATTATGCCTTGGTTTGTTTCCTTACGCAAAGTAATTGCTACACACATAAAATATTAATGTAAAAACTCCCCAGCTCATTTGACATACAAGTGCACGTGACTCCAAAAGCTACAATTTGGGGCAAACAAATGTGCTGAAACCCAGATCTTGGATTTGAAATAAATGTCAAAATGTGAGGAAGGAAAAAAAAAATGCCTATAGAGATGACTTAGTAATTTACTCTCCCTTGGGTTTAGTACCACCCTGCAGCTCAATTCTTCCTCTGCTGATCAAAATCACTTGCCCAGAATTTCTTGGCTGCCTGTTGGTGATCAGGATCTGTTCCCTTATGCTGCTCTGCGCCCCCCACCCCAGCGTGACTGTTAGGATGATTTCCCATGTGTGTGGGTACACAGTCAGAAGCTTTTCTAAGCCGATGCCTCTCTGCCAGCTTACTGACTCTCTTGTCTTGTTTCCCTCAGACGGCACCCTTTCTCTCTTACTGCTGCTTCCAGCTTTCCCTTCTCGCTCCTTCTCATCCAGGGTAAAGTGTTACAATCTTTTGGGTTTTTTTGATCTGGCCAAATTCAGTCATGCTCCTAACATTTCCTAAAACCCTCTTTTTCATTCAATGTCCCCTCTCTAGACAATCGAGAAGGGTACTGCTTCACGGAAGTGCTGCAAAATATGTGTCAGATCGGCTCAAGCAACAGAAACCCTGTCACCAAGTCTGAATGCTGCTGCGATGGAGGGAGGGGCTGGGGCCCGCACTGTGAGATCTGCCCTTTCCAGGGCACTGTGGCTTTCAAGAAACTCTGCCCCCATGGCCGAGGATTCATGACCAATGGAGCAGGTACTCTGTTTGTTGTCACTTATGACCAGTGTGAGTTTTGCTATAAAAACAAAACTCTACAGAGTGAGCTTACATAGAGCTGTATAGCTGGGATTGGAAAAAAAATCCATTATTCTGTTGTTAGACCTTCAAGGCCACATGTCAACGTGTCCTTGGGCCTGTGGCTGTATGGGCCTGGTCCCTGCCTCTTCCCTGCTCCTTCAGGCTTTTGAAACAAAAGTTTGCTGTAAGTCCATTATTGGTTTACAGCAAGATTCTTTAGCTACATCTTGAAACAACTATTAGATTCATTGGATTCTAGTTTACCTGTAGGTATTTTAACTTAGAACATTAGCTAAAGCATACTACATTGAAGACCTATAATAATGCTGGTATCCTTCAGTATAACACAATTCCATCTGAAAAAGCATAAGCATCTTTACCAAGAAAGTTAAAGGATGAGAAGGCTGGCTGGGTGATGAAGACCTCCAGGCCTAGTGTGATTTCCCTGCTTACCAATGGTAATCCAAGTTAGGTTTTAGTTCATAAAAGGACTGAGAAAAGAAATGAGGAGGGTTTTTGTGACTGTTTTCTTTTTAGGTTCCTTAGGAGAGAATTATTTGAAATAAGGAGGTTAAAAAGATATGCTTGAAGGCAGGATAACAGACTAGGGTATGGAAGGAGGGGGGCAGCAGTGGACCGATAAAATGGAGTGGCCAGAAGCAATTTCTGCTGCTTTGGAGGATGTAAAAATGAGATGGTGGAAGACTCATTTCCTGAGAACAGTGAGAATGTGCTAAATTGCACTTCAGGATAAACTTGAAAGGGTCAGGCAGACCCGGATGTTGATATAAAATGGTCATTTGGCAAAGCAAGGGCTGATATGGCATGTGTAAGCTACTCGTATTGGCCCCCTCCCAAGCAAGGAGATCCCTGGGTCAGAGGGGTGGAAGACAGTAGTTTTCATGCTAAACAGTACACTGGCCAAGTACTACTCTCTGTGGTGGGGCCAAGAATAAGGGTCTGTCTCTCTTACTAGGTGGCAAAATCCAGTCTCTATCCACCCAAAGCCCTGGTTCATTTCCTTTTTCATCAAAGAAAAGAAGATGTTCCATTTCCGCAATATTATGTAATTTGGTATTTTCCAGGATTAACTTCAAACACAGAGAGCTTTCCTTATTTTGAAGATGCAATATTAGATAAGGGTCCCCTGCTGTGACTTGATTATGCGAACTCAGCAGGAGGCGAGCTTCATAGCCTGAGCAGAGCAAAAGGCCACATGTGTCTCCATGGGGGGGTGTTCTCTATTGGCCCTAGAAGAGAAAAATACAAAGTTTAGAAGACCAGTCTTTCTTCAATTTTCCTGTAGCCTGATTAGTTTGTGACTACCATACTGGTAAAGGTATTGCCATGCGGCCTTTCAGTTTCGTTACTACCACAGCATACAAAATGTATGTTGTCATGCCTTTGGTTTAGCGTTAGATCCGTAGTATACTAACACACACTGTCAGAATTGGTTAATGTTGTCTATTTTATAATACCTTAATTTATATCAACTTGTCTAGATATTGATGAATGCAAGGTTATTCATGATGTTTGCCGCAATGGGGAATGTGTCAACGATAGAGGATCCTATCACTGCATTTGTAAAACTGGGTACACGCCGGATATTACTGGAACAGCTTGTGTGGGTAAGTACCCTCTTTCCCATGGTTTTTCCCTTAAGTAGAAAGATCAGCTGTGGGGGCAGGGGGATCCTTCAAGCTAATCATCTAAAATACATACACAATTTCATAGAAAACATAAAACAATGATGGACTACTGAAGTTTTTTGTTAAACTCTCACAGTGGACTTTGGGCATTGAAACATCCTTTTAGATGGAAATCACTGTCTCTTCAATCATAGATCTGAACGAGTGCAACCAGGCTCCCAAACCCTGTAATTTTATCTGCAAAAACACAGAAGGGAGCTACCAGTGTTCCTGTCCAAAAGGCTACATTCTGCAAGAAGATGGAAGGAGCTGCAAAGGTAGGCCAAGTAGAATTTGTCTTTGCCCATTCACCTGTCAGTCCTTGTACCTGTGAGGAATCCACAGATGAGCTTGGAGATCCATTAATGCACAAAAGAGGTTCTTCCCTGAGGTGAGAGCCGATGTAGGAAGTGGGTCAAAGAGGGAGCTGACACCAGGAGGCTGCAGAGGACCAGGGGCGGCAGTGATCCAGTGTGCATGCTGCCCCAGCCAAGGCTGATTGGATGTAACAAATGTGTAGTCGCATGAAGACATGGACCACACAGTTGTGATGTAGACTCTAGCCTCAGGATAATTAGTTCCACAATCCGAGAAGACACGGTGCCTAACTAAAGACTGGGTCTATGAAGTAAGACTATTCCTGCCTTCTAAGAGACATAAACATCACCCAGAATTTACATGGAAACAGCAAAACTTTGAATAGAAGTCCTTCCTTAACTATAAATTATACCCTCTGCAAAATTCTTTCAGTGTACACTTATTCCTCAACATCTTGCTTGATAGTAAGAACTTCATAAAGATCAACTGAGAAAATGAGGGATTTGGAGAAAGTGTTCTATCATGAAACTATGGATAAACCAGAAAAGTAAGGGAGGGTAAAGAGCTGAAAGAAAAGACCTGGGGAACAGTAACAAGGAGATTCTGACCCCTTTCCTGTGTCTTCTGGAAGCTGGGGAGGGCTGACAGTAATGTAAAGGAGACAACCGTTGAAGGCTTCTAAATAATCTTTAAGGAAAGGAAGCTGAGAGATCTACTAAAAAAATTCTAACCATCTGAAGTGCATTCTTACTCCACAATGTTCAGGAAGCTCCATACCATGCTCTTAGGAAGTATCAGGAGTACAGAAAGCAATTATGCGATTGCTTAACACATCTATTTATAATGCAAATCCTTGTCTTTTACACAACATTCTTGGCATATATGACTAAATATGGAAATAAGTGGTGCAGTTATGTGTATACTGAAATGGAAAAAAGCCCTAGAGAAATGTGGGGTCCATATAAGGAGAAAAACAATCAAAGCAAGATATTTGAATGTGTAGAAATGCCACAGTGAAACCTACTGATTTGTCCAATTACTAAGTTATATAATAAAAAAGATAAAAGAAGACATTCTGAGAGGTGAGAAGAGCAAGTGTTGCTGTCTATAATGTACCATGTTTATGATATCATCAAATACCCTCACCTGTCTCAGGTGACCTTCTATAAAGATATGAAGATGCTATAGCAAAGCTTCTAGGGTCCTGGAGAGGGGAAGTTAGTCACGGACTCAGGGTAGAACATCAGTCAGCTTGTCAGCAGGGAACAATAGAGGACAGGCTCCATCTTCAGGGAAGCGAGCACTGAGACGGCCATAGGAGGTTTTCTCAGATGTCCTGTGCATAAGGGTACTACTGTGAAGCACATTACATCACCAGTAAATCTTAACACCGATCTGCAGGTATGTACTCTTCTGTGTGATATGTGCATGGTAACTGAATTTATGGTAAAACACTCCCTCAATACACTATTTTAAAATTACTGTTAAAATTCATGCCAAGTGCATGGTGCATGCCTGTAACTTGGCTACATGGGAGGCATGAAGGATTGCAATCTGAGGTCATCTGCTACAAAAAGTGACTCGGTGTATGAAAAATACGGCAGGAAAAAAAAAGGGGGGGCTGGGTGCTGGTGGCTCACGCCTATAATCCTAGTTACTCAGGAATCTGAGATCTGAGGATCATGGTTCAAAGCCAGCCTGGGCAGGAAAATCCATGAGACTCTTATCTCCAATAAACCACTAGAAAACTGGAAGTGGCGCTGTAGCTCAAGTGGTAGAGTGCTAGCCTTGAGCTGAAGAACGCAGGGACAGCGCCCAGGTCCACAGTACAAGCCCTACGACCGGCAAAAAAAAAAGGGGGGGGCGGTATTTGGCTTAAGTGGTAGAATGAGTGCAAATCCCAGTATTATCCAAAAGGAAAAATCAGCTAAAAGCTACAATATACTTTTTATGTCTTTTTTCTTCTTTCCTGGGTGAGTGGGGAGCTTGTCTGTCCTGGAGCTACCATTCTGGGCCTAAGCATGGTCCCTGAGCTTTTCTGCTTAATGCAGGTGCTCTACCACTTGAGCTACTACTGGTTTTGTTTTTGTTTTTTTTTTTGGTTGTGGGGCTTGACCTCCGGGCCTGGGTACTGTCCCTGAGCTCTTCAGCTCAAGGCAAGTGCTCTAGCCACAGAGCCACTTCTGATTTTCTGGTGGTTAATTGGAGGTAAGAGTCTCACTGGAACTTTCCTGCCCAAGCTGGCTTTGAACCACAATCCTCAGGTCTTAGCCTCCTGAGTAGCTAGAATTACACGCATGAGTCACCAGCACTCAGCTGTCTTGGTATTTTTAATTAACACTGGAGTTAAAAATAGGCCCAGAAATTGATGGCAGTATAAGGACAGGGACCTGATTACAGTAGAAGATTTTGTAGCGATGAGAAATTGTATTTGATAAATACTAAATGTGGCTTTGAGTGTTCTTAGTTTTTAGACTTTTCCTTCAGTTTTTCACTTCAGTTGATAATGGGTTTAAAAATTTTTTAAATTTCTCAACAACCGGTTTTCAAACTACTTTTCTCAAACTTAAGGGAACTGGGCTATCCTTAGGTCCCAAAAAGAACCACTTAGTTTTCTTTGTGTTCTAAATTGAAACTTTTGTTCACAGAGTGGTACTTACCCATTCGCGGGCTCTGTTCTGGCCAGGGTTGCTGGAGACGTGGCCCAGCTGGCTAAGGGCCGCTTCTCTGGACCTGTGTCGTCCGCTCAGCGCAACGCCATTTTTTCTTGCAGATCTTGATGAGTGTGCAACCAAGCAGCACAACTGCCAGTTCCTGTGTGTGAACACCATTGGTGGTTTCACGTGCAAATGTCCTCCTGGGTTCACCCAGCACCACACCGCCTGCATTGGTAAGCAGAAGAAAACACTGGACTGACTTGGTCTTTTCTGAAGAAACCTTTGGAGCATTTAAGTCCTTTCTCCCATTGCTTCTCATAGATAACAATGAATGTACCTCTGATATCAACCTGTGTGGGTCAAAAGGCGTCTGTCAGAACACACCTGGAAGCTTCACCTGTGAATGCCAACGGGGATTCTCGCTGGATCAGAGTGGTGCGAGCTGTGAAGGTGGGTAGAAGCCCCAGCTGTGGCTCCTGTGGAAGTGGCCTGCGTGAGGATCAGCACCTTCACCACCATCTTGCGGGGGGGGGGGGGCACTCAACTGAAGTTGGGAAGGGAAGGGTTTGCTTGGGAACCCATACCTTGAGTCCCATGCTTTGTGTCTGCAATACTTGCCTTGCCTAGATGAATACTTTAACCTGAGAGGGAATAACTCAGTCATCAAGAACAATGCTACTGGCTGGGCACTGGTGGCTCACACCTGTAATCCTAGTTGCTCAGGAGACTGAGATCTAAGGATTGTGGTTCGAAGCCAGCCTGGGCAGGAAAGTCTGTGAGACTCTTGTCTCCAATTATTCACAGAAAAAGCTGGACGTGGCTCTGTGGTTCAAGTGGTAGAGGCTAGCCTTGAGCAAAAGGAGCCCAGGGACAGCGCCTGGGGTGATGGGATGGCAATGGAAAATAATAATAATAATAAAAACAATGGCTAGATTTCTGGTCACTGGGTGGAGAGCCATTAGATTCCCCAGCTGGCCTGGTTAACTTTTACACTTCTATAGTAATCTACACATTTCTTAACTAGAATTGCCTTTTATCTTGACATGGAAATAAATGTGGCTTTAAGGCGGCTCTGCTTCTTTCAGATGTGGATGAGTGTGAGGGCAACCACCGCTGCCAACACGGCTGCCAGAACATCATCGGAGGCTACCGGTGCAGCTGTCCCCAGGGCTACCTGCAGCACTACCAGTGGAACCAGTGTGTGGGCAAGTAGCATCTCCCCCTCCGCTGCATGCACTGCTCTCTTCCCATCACCCAAGCCCTGCTTACTTTCAAAAACATTACACTGGTAACCAAAACAACACACAGTAATTTAAGATTGTCCAAACCTGATTCAAACCAAAGGAAAGAAAGTGTCAAAAACTGGCACACTAAGAAAAAAAATGACAATACAGGATGCTTCGTCTTGTCTGGAATGAAGCACCCTTAGAATTCCTTGCTCCTGCTTTCATCCGCTCCCTACTGCGTGGCTAGTCTTCAGCCCGCTCCTGAGTTCTCTTCATACTGGGGGTGAACCAAATCCTACTTCTGACTGAAAAATAGCATGCAGCCAGAAGCTGTTTTGCAGAAGCATATGTTCGGCCTGAAGATACAGAAGTAGTTCTGCTCAGCTCTACACAGCTCTGGGGCAGAGAGTGAGCAGCAGAATCAGAGAATTTTCTCAGGGATTTGCTAAATTCTTTTGACAATTAAGGGAGCTCAAGTGACTCTCATTAAATTAAAAATGATACCATCTTTGATTTCACAATGTCATGGGAAAACAACTCCATGCACATTAGAGAATCAAAACATTGAGTTTAGAGGGACAGCAAAGGCCATCTAGCTCAAACCCAGAAGCCCAGGGAAGGGGAAGTAATAAAGTTCTTGGTTCTTCTGAGACATCCCTAGAACTAGACTCTAAGACCTCTAACTTACTTTAAGACATCTTTTGCCAGGTGCCAGTGGCTCACGCCTATAATCCTAGCTACTCAGGAGGCTGAGATCTGAGCATCGCAGTTCAAAGCCAGCCCGGGCAGGAAAGTCTGGGAGACTCTTATCGCCAATAAACCACTAGAAAACTAGAAGTGGCAGAGTTTTTGCCTTGCGCTAGAGAGCACAAGGACAGCGCCCAAGCCCAGAGTTCAAGTCCCATGACAAAAAAAAAAGACCACCTTTTTTTTCAAGTGTCATTAAAAACTTTTCCTGCTCACAGCAAGCATCTACAGAGCACCAGTGCAGGCTGAGTGCTTGGTCACATGACCTTTTCTAGCTGCCACATACTGGGGTGCAGATCCCTTCTTAGCAAAAAACTACCAAAATTACTACTTCCTAAGTGGGTGCTTTTAACGGCAAGGTTTCTCTTATTCCAAAAGAACACATTTCATGTTTTCATTTATTAAAACTGGCTCATCTTGACTTGATCCATGACAGTTTTGCAGAGGTATGTAGGGTTGGCTGGAATTACCCTAGTTCTAGAAGAGTAGACCATACATCTCTCAGTGTTGTCTGGTTTTAATAAAACACTTATGGTCATTATCAACTCTGGGGAGATAGTTGTCTCATTTTAGGCACTAGTTTCTGCTACAGCGGACTTTGTTACTTCAATACCCAGAAATGTTTTTAGTGTTATGAGAGAAAAAGAGGAAAGGTGCATCAGTCCTACGCCTTGTCCTCTTACCTCCAGTCCAGAAATGTTGATTAAGTCTGAAGAGATGCAGCCGCATTCACAGGGCGAGGCTTGCCTTGCAAGCAGGAGAGGTTCTGCCTTCAATTCTCCAGCACCACTTTGGGGAGAAAAAAAAAAGTTAGTTTAGGGTTCTTACTGCCTCAGAACACCACACTGGCTTCATAAAGTCCCAATGAAAATGATGTAGGGCTAGAATGTAGCTTCTCTGAACTGTGAAAACAGAGCAGATCTCTTGGACCAGCTCTGCCTGGATCCTTATTCCCAGTTGGCTAGAAGCTCACTCTTCCTCATGGCTAGGTTTGGGGTATGGTGTCACTTCATTCCTATTTAGAAACAGATGGGAAACTTGCAGCTTGCAATTAGTCAGTCCATTTTGTCCAAGACAAAACTGGTGAAAGGAGGATGACCTTTGGGATTTTCCTATTGTTAATCCCTTAAATGATACAATCCTGTCAGTGGGGCCTTTAGTTCTAGAGACCCAGGTTTTTCAGAGCTGGGAATGCTCCTTCTATAAAAGAATAGTATTAGCCAGGTGCTGGTGGCTCATGCCTGAATCCTAGCTGCTCAGGAGGCTGCTAGACCAGGCAGGAAGGTCCACGAGACGCCAGTTAGCCTCCAATTAGCCACCAGAAAATGGGAAGCGGCGCTGTGACTCAAGGTGGTGGAACACTAGCCTTGAGCAAAAGAGCTCAGGGACAGCTCACTGCCACGAGTTTAATGCCCATGACAGACCAAAAAAATAAAAAGGTATTTTACCAACTGGAATGCCAAGTAGAAGAATAAAACTATTTTAGAATATAGAAAAATAATTTCTTGTAGAGTCATCTACTTTAGAGTATACAGGATGAAACAGGTCAGGGAAAGTATAAAGCATGTTCACTAAGTTGTAGTGTTGATGAGTTAGTAAAAAAATTAGTTAATAAAAAAGCTAAGTGCACATGCTTTTCTTTTGAGAGTATGTAACCTGACCTATTTATCTTCTAACATAAAAATCCCTCTCTTGCCTCACTGAACCCATCGAAAGCACTTGTTTTTCCTCAGTCCAGTCTAGGTATAGATAGCTTTAAAACTAAGACACCTAATGAATGAACCAACTTCTTTTTTTTTGTTTTTGCTGGTCATGGGGCCTGAACTCTGGGCCTGGGCGCTGTCCCTCACCTCTTCAGTTCAAGGCTAGTGTTCTACCACTTAAGCCACAGCACCACTTCTGGCTTTTTCTGCTTATGTGGTGCTGAGGAATTGAACCAGGGCCTCATGCATGCAAGGCAAGCACTCTACTATTGAGCCACCTTCCCAGCTCTTGAACCAACTTCTAATCAGGGATCCTATTTCGCAAAGAGCAGGATGAATCTAAGCTATCCACTGACTGTTCCTCTCATCTGCTTATTTCTTTGTAGGCTTTATTTATTAGTCAGGGCTTTATTTATTAGTCAGGGCTCCAGCAGGAAATAGATGTCCGAACACACTCCAAATAGAGGACACAGAAGCAAAGCTACTTACTCTCTCCACACAGATCAGTTTTCAAGGGAACAAGTAGAGGGGGAAAAACGGGGACATGGTAGAACATGATGTTAGTCCAGGAGCTTTCTCCCTCCCCAAGAAACACCCTCAGTGTTTCAGATTGCCTCTTGGATGTGGAGCTTGGGTCAGTATTGGTTTCTTTCTATCCCTAGTTTAAAATAAGGAGAAAAGGACAAAGACAATGGCACATTTCATTATTTCTCTTTCAGGAGTTTCATACATAGCCTAAGAATCCTTGGGTGGGGACTTTGGAGCTTCTGGCTCTAAATAAGCAAAGGAAAGCTCACAGACAAGCCAAAACAGGGCAAAATAGGACTACTACTAAATAAATACAAACAAGCACCCTGGCCCTGCACTTTCACTCACCTATTTTCTAACTGCAGGAGAAAAAAAAAAGTGGATTTTCATTTGTGAGACAGGGAATAGGGAACCTGGCCCGGACTGCAGGCAGGTGATACACGTGTTCTGCCTGTCTGCCTGTCATAGAGTGGGCATCTCATGTTCGTGTCACTGCCTTGTGCGTTGCAAGTAGGCCCATCTACCTGTGTTCAAGTGAACAGAAAAACCAAAATGGGTCTTAGCAGCAAACTTCCAACTTTCCCTACTAAGACAGGTCTACAAAAATAGATTTCAAAAAAAGAGAAGCTGGAAATAATGAGAAATTCATGGTTTTCTGCCTTTAAGCTGATTTTTTTTAAAGTTACATTTCTTTTTCTTACACCAGACTTGGCAAGTCCCTGTGGGCAGGCAGTCCCACAGCATCCGTCTCTCTTGTGGGTTCCCCCCAATTATTTCTGGGGAAGTCTGCACGGAATCTCTTCCAGCCACACTTAGCTTTAGGTACAGTTCAGCCACTCTGGGCAGGCGGCTAGTTTGGATAAGGGTTCTGAGTTGGGAGGAGACCTGCCAGAAGGCACTATTCATCTATGAACAAGTACCTGGGGGCTTCTGCAGAGTTCTGAAAAGGAAGTCCAAATGGATCAGATACTTCCTGTAGGATATCAGGCCTCCCCAGATGTGCATATCCTGCAAATAGAGCTGAACGAGC
Organism: Dipodomys ordii; assembly: GCF_000151885.1. NCBI lineage: Eukaryota > Metazoa > Chordata > Mammalia > Rodentia > Heteromyidae > Dipodomys > Dipodomys ordii. The sequence goes on from NW_012267227.1 coordinate 12,806,182, forward strand.
AGCCTCTGGGGAAATGGTTGGTCTCTGCTGTTAAGGTATTTGTTCCATTGCTGAGTACTTCTGGGACAGAGAACTGTGTGATTCCTTCTCGACTTCCCTGAACCTTAGCTATGAACAAACCCCTCATTCTTTACAGGGTCTTCACATGGAGCACAACATACTAGTGTTAGTTTCCATGAGTTTCCTTACAATGCCCTCTTCCAGTACTTTCTGCTCAGTTATCTGACCTCATCCTCCATATTTAGTGACAACAGAGAACAAGCCGTGTGTGCTTCCACATATTTACCTCTCTATTTTGGTCAGTGCTGCCTGCCTTTGCATCCTAAGAGGAATCTCTGATCAGTGTCACATATACAGTATCTTCTGGCTTTTCTGCAGATGAAAACGAATGTCTCAGTGCTCACATTTGTGGAGGAGCCTCCTGTCACAATACTTTGGGAAGCTACAAGTGCATGTGTCCTGCTGGCTTCCAGTATGAACAGTTCAGTGGGGGGTGCCAAGACATCAATGAATGTGGCTCTTCACAAGCCCCCTGCAGTTACGGATGCTCCAACACAGAGGGCGGCTACCTATGTGGATGTCCACCTGGTTACTTCCGAATAGGCCAAGGGTAAGCACTACTCTTCCTAGTCTTGGCTAGCAATTCCCTCTCATTCATAATGTGTATTTAACTCAAAATGACCTTCCTAGCTGGTAGTTTATGCCTGTAATCCTAGCTTCTCAGGAGGCTGAGATCAGGGGAATCAGATTGAGGCCATTCATTCAAGCAAAAAGTTCAGCCAATAAAAAGCTGGGCACACACAGTGGTGTGTCATCCCAGCTATGCTGGTAACATGAACAGGAAAATCACAGTACAGGCTGGCTCACACAAAAAGACTATTAAAAAAACAACCAAAGCACAAAGGGCTACAGGTTTGACATGATTCAAATGGTAGGATACCTGCTCAAAATGCATAAAGCCTTGATTTCAACCCCAGTAACAGACACACACAGAACCTTACTCTAGAAGAGAACCATACTCATACTTAATCTTTGGTTAATTCTTATCACCTTTGTAGGCATTTTAAGTTATGTTATTTATAATGGGACATCCGGACTTTTGGAAATTCAGAAACAACCTTTTGGTTGAGGGGCCTTTTAGGGCCTTCTATTTTATACTTCAAATCATCAAAAGAATTCTTTTTTATAAATTGGAGCAAATTGTATATTTATGTAACAATTGGGGCAGGAAAAACATTTTACTCAAGTATTCTAACAGTATAGTGGTAAGCTTTCAAAGCTGAGATCTCTTCTCTGCTGAGTTAATCTGGACTTGGGTATCCATGACTTTTAGCTTTATACCCAGGAACACCCACTAAAGATATATATTCACACACACACCCCAAATTATTAATTTAGTGGTCCTTGGTTACTTGACACACAAGCTTCAAATGATTTATTTTGGGTCTCTGTAAACTAGAAGGTAAAAGAATGTTTCATGGGAAGCATACAAAAATGCCAGCAGTATTGGACACAAATTCCCAGATGTCTGGGTCTGGCTCTCAGGCAACTCATTCTTTATATTTTAGTGCCAGAATCATTTTTCCCAGCAAAAAAATTGTGACACTCCAAACTGGCTCTTGACCAGTGGGATTCTGTAGTCACATTTCTTATAAGTGGGACTCCCGGGAGATGAAAATTCTGGAACCATGTTCTGAGAAAAGAGCCAAAGCCTTGAAAACTTGTGGCTTACCTTCCCATAACGTAACCATTATGTGGATATGTGTACACATACAGTGTGGGCATGTAACATTTCATCCATTTCATTCGTCCTACACATTTCACATTGCAACACGGGGAAAAAGAAGTGTGTCAGACTGGCAAGACTCAGGAAAGTAGTAGAAACCTTTAAATAGCAGTAAAGTATGACCAATATTATAGTATGATCGCTGGAATTAGATTCTGAATCCTAAGGGCATACAGGAAAATGAATTATAAAGAGGAGACAAGTACTATAAAAAAAAAAAGGTAGTATCTAGTCTACATTATGCCACACTAGTAGAAGTCTACTCATTTATAATAATAGCTTTGGTCTCACTATCTCAAGCACTAGACTTAGACTCTACCCCAAAATAAAGACTTTTATTAGGGACTACTCAAATGTTTCAACACATTTGGAAAGAAGAGCCCGATAAATCCACATTCCAAGTGACCTCTGAATAACAAAACAAGGTACTTGTGAAACATGGAAGACACACGCCATAATTTGGCTTTATAACTGAAAGACAAACAAAAACAGCCTAACTAGAATCATCTCTCCTGGGCATGGGTTTGTTTATCCACCTTCTCATGAGTCAAAGCCAGTGGTTTTGAGTGACTGAAACAGTTTCCCACAGTTGGGACAAGCGCTGACACATGCATCCAGTGGATGTACAGCAAGGTCAGAACCGCGCTAACCTGGGGGAGGGGCTTCACCACAACCCCTGCCCCACTAGCCCTGCCTCTTGGTTCTTGTGAAAAACACTGGCGCTTCCTTTTTGCCACAGGCATTGTGTTTCTGGAATGGGCATGGGCAGAGGCGGCCCGGAGCCAGCAGCCAGCAGCGAGATGGACGACAATTCACTGTCCCCAGAAGCTTGCTACGAGTGTAAGATCAATGGCTACCCCAAAAGGGGCAGGAAACGGAGGAGCACGAATGAAACTGATGTCTCCAGTATCCAGGTAGGTCGGAGGGTTTCTCCTCTAGTCTCCTAAAGGAAAGACCTTCCGGATTCCTGTGGTTTCCTCTAAGGGTGTTCCAAAGTGTGAAAAATCTCCCCAGGGAGAAAATCCAGACATTCCCGAGCTGTAGGCTGCATTTACAAGAGGCTGTGGGGCTTTCGGCAGAGTGTCTGTCTAGCTGCTTTTTTGGGAGTGGTCACTTAAAGGTTTTCACATACTTGCTCATTTCCTTGTCTCACCAAAAAGAAAAGTCAAACACCAGCCCGAAGTCTGCCGAAAGGAATTCTGAGATTCAGGTCAGCAGTGGGCAGAATAGTGAAGCCACACACTGCTCCCTAAACAGGGAGGCCACATTCTGAAAGCTAGAGGCTGCTCTTCTGAAAAGAAGCATGCGCAGCGCAAGGGAGCTTGGACAGTAGACAAAACCAACAAGGAGCCCAGGCAGCCTGGGTTTCTTTGCCGAAGGCTGCTGCAGCCTCTTAAATTCGGAAACGCACAGATACTCACTCAGACCTCTGGCTCCATGCCCAGAGAGTTGAGCACATGTGGTCCCAGAGAGGCAAGCAAGAAGCCAGGTGAAAAGCATTGAATATTAGCAGATCATCAGAGTCAGGAAGTAAGTTCATAGGTGTGTCCTTAGGAGGGGATGATTTGCATCACTGAATGAAATTGAAATAGACTGCTTTTTAGTATCCATGCTGCCTCCTTTGGTTTGGGAAATAAGTCCTCGGAAATAAAATAATTTATTAAAACAACAGCTCTCAAACCTGACTGTGTATCTGAAATTGTCAGAAAGACTTATTGAACTGGATTACTGGGAGATGCCCTGGGAATTCTAATGCTCTAGGTCTGACTGGAGCCTGGAATTTGCATATCTAGCAGATTTGAATCACTTTTTCTTTCACATGAGAACAACATGACGTATTTTATGTCTTTCTAGGATCAATCTGAAATGGAAGCCAATGTGAGTCTGGCAAGTTGGGACATTGAGAAGCCTGCCACCTTTGCCTTCAATATTTCCCATATCAGCAACAAGGTCCGAATCCTAGAACTCCTTCCGGCCCTTACAACTCTGACAAATCATAACAGATACTTGATTGAATCTGGAAATGAAGATGGCTTTTTTAAAATCAACCAAAAGGAAGGGATCAGCTACCTCCACTTCACAAAGAGGAAGCCAGTGGCTGGAACCTACTCATTACAAATCAGTAGTACTCCACTTTATAAAAAGAAAGAACTCAATCAGCTAGAAGACAAATATGACAAAGACTACCTCAGTGGTGAACTGGGCGATAATCTGAAGATGAAAATTCAGATTTTGCTTCATTAATTCACCATCCAGAGACCAAATAATTAAAAGAAAAACAACTATAGATAGGTAGGATTACATTTCCCCCCAGTCAGAATCTTCCTATCATAGGTACAATCTTTCTCACCAAGTAAATTTGTATAAATAAGCACTATTCTTGTATTACAAAAAAAAAAAAAGAAGGTACAGGTGATTACCTAATTCAAACAACCACTTCCTCAGGCTTCTCATGCGTGTAGCTAAGTTATGTGGTCATATGTGCCTATTCTGGAAAACTAGGAGTAGACCCCCTAGGGGCTCACATCTGTGCTAATGTGCAGATGTGCAGGAATGTGCTTTTCACCTGATGGATTATTTCAAATTTTGAAACTTTGCTTCTCCAAATGCAAGTGTAGGTTGGCCATTTGTAATATCTTGGTGCTAGTAAATTTTCAAACTAGATCTATGAATGCACTGTAATATCTACACAACTTAGAAAACAAATTACAAGTACTCAGTTCAGATACTTCATTTCAATCAACCAAAGTTAGTTCAGTAGCTTATCTCAGTTATGAGTATCATACATTACATGTAAATTAAGTGTGTGTATACTGTAATCGTGCTGGTTTTTTATCATTGAAACATTTATAAACTAGAATAATAATGCCCTTAATGTGAGGGTTTGTAATGGTGCTTATTAAGACCAAAGACTTGTTAATTGTCTACACCAAGTGGTAATGGAATTTCTGTGACTGGCCCACATGTGCCTTGAGGTTGGGGAAGACCAGAAAACGACCCCAGCGACCAGACTATCACCAGTGCGTCCAGTGTCCTACATAAGACATGTGCAATATGCCAAAATTATGGTTATTCCTGTCAACAAGGGGTCAATGTCATAAATGTTACAATAAAGCAATCTCTTCTTTTTTTTTTTTTTTAAGTGTATCCCTTTGGCTTTGTATTCTTGCATGGGTTTGGGGTTGGAAGGGCCATTCTGGAGGCTAGTCTCCTGGATTTAAATTACCCTGGGTCTGTTATTTATGCTTTATACAGGAGCCAAATGTATAACCACTACAAGAAAATGTAAGATATTTAGTCTTTTGTTTTAGTAATTTTAGATTGCAGAGTGCTGTCATCATTGATTTACTAGTGAGAAATTTGGATTGTGGTATTATTTCTGAAACGTGACCTAATGACTCCTGTGACTTTTAAACTCCTAGATTTAAGTGCTTTCAAATATGAAGTTTAGTCATCATGTTAAAGCACTTGGATTTTATTATAAAAGATTTACACCCCTTTTTTCCCCTTAAATGCTCACATTGATGGCAAGGCTTAAGTGTTATATCTTTTCCCCAAACATCTGTTTTTGATTAATGCTAGCCTAATTAAAAAAGGCCAATGTTAAACTGGAACCAATTTAATACTAAAACTCTTGATTTTTAAGTGTCCTAATTTGAAAATGTTTTACCTATTAAGTACAATATTGAATATTCAGATGAAAAACTCATTCCGTTGATAAAAGAGAATTTTGAAAGTCCCTTATGGTAGGAAATGAAGCATTTTGTGGTTGTGAAAAGTGAATTAAGCAGGAGGGGCAAGACAACGGAGTGAAAACAATCTACCTTATTTGTTCCATGAATGAAAAGAATCCACAAACTAAAGAACCCAGCAGCACATTCGGGAGGGTAAAGAGGGAAGACAGACAGACAAACCTACAGGGAGTTCTCACATACTCAAGAAGCAATCAAGATGGAAGAAATAGTGGCAAGGATCCTAAAAAGCCACTTGGGAGTCAGAACCACCTGTGGTAAAGGAACCTGAGTCAGAAGATACCATGGGACTATCATGCCTAGAGGATCCCCAGACTCAGAGTAGAGATAGACAACAAATATTGTGAGAACTTTACCACCTGCTGAAGTCCTCAGGAGCAGAGAGACTGACTGGCACAGGCACTGGGCTGCCCAGGAAGTGGAAAACTGCCATCATAAGAGGCTTCCCTGGGGGAGCAGGGACCAGAGGGCCAACATCAGGATACTCTGCCATACAACTCGGGTATATAGTGTTACAAGAGGCTGAAGAAGGGTGGGCGAGTCAACAAAAGCCTAAGTGGACGGGGGAACCTGCAGCTAACAAGCTCAGATGTTAAGTCTGAAGCCTACCACCCTGACAGTGGAGATGCCTAGGACACAGCTTATAGGTCTCACCTTGGAAAGTATTGAAGGAACCCAGAGGCCTGGGGAGAAGGATGTGCAGCATCTGTACAGCATCCCAGAGAAGACTGGGCAGAGCCCATGAATCTCGCTTAACAAAAACTTGAGCAGCTGCAGGAAGCTGTAACCAAGAGGCTCAGGATGCAAAACTCCAAGGACCAAGGACTACCAGCTTGGGAACCTGCTGTCAGCATCGCTGCAGGAGGTGCTGTGGGGCTTAGAAATCCAGCATTAGGGGATGTGTTCACACAGGAAACTTAAAAGAACTCGGGCACAGTAAGCCATTAGATAACATGCAGCTAAGTGGCCTTGGGCCTCCCTCTGGGCCAAACAACAGGGCTGGAACCAGTAGCCAATACTCTGAGGCCCTCCCTCCAAGTAAGGTCCTCTGGAGGAGGTAAAAGCCTACTGCAACCTGCAGAGACGTTTACACATAAATATACATATAGGTTAATGTAAGAACTAGCTCTTAACTGTGACCCCCTCTGTACACTATTTTTACAATAAAAAACATATTAAAAAAAAAAAGAACTAGGTCTTCCCAAGTGCTGTATGTCAGCTTGCCTTTAACCCTGTTTTGGTTATCTGAATTTCTCTCAGCTGTAAACCAGAAAAAGGCCATTTACCTTTCAATTCCATCATTCTAGAGTAGACCCATTTACCCTCCAGTTAATCTGAGAATTTTTCTAATAACCCTTCCCCCCTTTGAAACTGAAACCACACTGGAAACTCAGTACCTGTCGTTTAATCCTCTAATCTTATCATTGCTCCCTTCTCATATCCCCTCCCACCTGCACCCTCCCTACATCGATAATGAAACCCTTCCTTAGATTTTCTTCCATACCCCCATAATCTTCCTCAATATCTAATACACTACCCTGAACAATATCTCCCTTTGATGTTTTGGTTTTCATTTTCTGCATTCTGCTTCTGTTTGTCTCACTATTCAGTTTGTCTTTCTTCTAAATTTGGCCTTGCTTTTTCTCTTTTCATTCCTTCCTCCTCCTTGACCATTAGTGGGGCCTGACTCATACTCACATACTCGTGTGTATGTGTGTGTGTGTGTGTGTGTGTGTGTGTGCACAGATGCGCGCATGCACGCATGCGTAAACATACATGTACCTATTTATTTCTCCCAACCTCACCACCACAGTACCCCAGCCCAGATAGTCTTAAATACTTTTTTCCTCTTTCTGACCCACCTCATTCCACTTTCCCAATAACCTCTCCTACAAAACTTAACTCCCATCCTTCCTCTCTCCATATAACAAATACCTAGAATTATTCCAACAGGACTGCCCTTTTTGATCTCCATGTTATTCCCACTCTGGTCTGCCTAGAACACAATGATATATTCTGGACCATAAATTCATCTAAAATGATTGAAACAGAAACAGTGATTACTCCCCTTTAGAACTTAGCACAAGCTTGTGGTTTAGCATCGACAATAATCCCTGAAACCCAGCTTCCTCACCCTGAGAAGAAAAATCCCCAGACACTTGAGAATGGACTTTTTTTTGTCAACTGAGACTTACCCCCAAAACACAGCACCACCCAGCCATCACCCCATCTTAAACCAGTTTTCAAGAAAACTACCAACTGAGAATTCAAGACAGAAGCTTCACAAACCCTTAACCTAGATGCGTAAGTCCCAGAAAAACGCCACAAAATTCATAAATAACATGTCACCCTTGAAATCAGTAACAACACAACTATGAACTTAAGTGAGATCTAAGAGGAAAGCCAGACAAAAAGCTAAGCCAATGATAAGAACTGTCAACAAATTGAAGATGTTCAAAAAATTAGACTTCCAAGAGAAGTTGAAGAAACAAGGAAATACAAACAACTAAATGAACTAAAGAAGGCAACATGGATATCAGACAGGAATTCAATAAGAGATGGAAACCAAGAAAAAGAATCCTGAAAATGAAGAATTCAATAACCTAAATAAAAAACGGGATCGAAAACCTAGGCAAGAGAAGTTGCAAAGAGTATCAGAGGTTGAATATAAAGCATAAGAACTAGATCAAACAAGTCAAAGATACTGACCAAACACTCTGGACTCTGGACAAACACCAAGGACTCTAGAGAGAGAGAGCAAAGGAAGGAGTGACATTGTCCAAAAAGAAATTGCTCATTACCTAATATATACCTATAACCCCCCCTCTGTAAATCACCTTTTCAATAACAATAAAATAACAAAGATCACATCTATATATGAAATAGATGAAGAGGAAGAAAAACTAAAGGTACTGAGCAAATAATAGCAGAAAACTTTCCCAATCTGGAGAAAAATAAGTTTCATCTAGCAGAGGCTTACGAAACTCTTAACAGACAAGACCATTGAAGAAACACACCTAGACATATTACAGTGAAAAATCACTGAATACAAACCTGGTGCTGATGTCTCAAGCCTGTAATCTTAGCTACTCAGAAGGTTGAGATCTGAGGATTGTGGTTCAAAGTCAGCCCTGGAAGTAAAGTCCATGAGACGTTTTATCTCCAATTTATTACCAAGAAGCCACAAGTGGAGCTATGGCTCAAATGGTAGAAGTTGTAACCTTGAGCTAATAAAGCTCAGGGACAGTGCTTAGGCCCAGAGTTCAATCTGCAGGCCTAGCACACTTGCATACATGCACGTATGCATGCACATACTAAATATACAGTATAAAGAAGTAATATCAGCCAGGTGTTGGTGGCTCCTAACTGTAATCCTAGCTGCTCAGAGGGCTGAGATGTGAGGATCGAAGTTCAAAGCCAGCCTGACAGGAAAGTCTGTGAGACTCTTAACTCCATTAGAAAACCAGAAGTGGTTCTTTGGCTCAGTGGTAGAGTACTAGGCCTTGAGCAAAAAAGCTCGGGCTCTGAGTTCAAGCCCCACAACTGATTTTTTTTTTTTTAAATGACAGCAAAAGAAAGGAGACAACAGAATAAGCAAATACAAGGAGAGTGTGGAAAGACAACTCAAATCTGGAAGGACAACTGCCATCCTAGCCTACTTTTTTAGAGTTTACAGAGCAATAAAAACCTCCCGGGGCTGGGAAGGTGGCTCAGTGGTAGAGCGCTTGCCTTGCATGCCTGAGGCCCTGGGTTCGATTCCTCAGCATCACATAAGCAAAAAGAAAAAAGCTGGAAGTGGCACTGTGGCTCAAGTGGTAGAGCGCTAGCCTTGAGCTGAAGAGCTGAGGGACAGCGCCCAGGCCCAGAGTTCAGCCCCATGACCGGACCCAAAAAAAAAAAAAAAACTCCCATGATAAAGGGTAAATAAAGGAACTCGTGACCACTAAATGAGCACTACAGAAGATACTTAGGGAATCCTACCTTCCATAAGATGATCAAAACCAGAAAATGTAAGAATGAGTAAACTGTACTACTAGAGGAAATTGGAAAGCAGGAAGAGGAAAGAAGCAAGCATCACGAAAAGAACAAAATGATGGAAAGTATTTCTCAATAGTAATATTAAATGTCAATAGGATCAACTCTCCAATCAAAAAAACATAGAACAACAGTGAATCAAAAAACACAGTTGTTGCCTCCAAGAAACACATCTCAGTGACAAAAAATAAACACAAATGCAGAATGAGGGGATAGAAAAAGACTTTCCAAAATTCAATATCCGTTTATAACACAGGCTCTGAAGAAAGTAGGAATAGAAGGAATGTACCTAACCTTCATAAAGGCTTTATAGGACAAACCTATAGCCAGTATCATATTAAATGGGGGAAACTCCCACTATTTCCTCTAAAGTTAGGAACAAGATAAGGATGTCATCCCCCTCACTCTTAATATTGTACTAGAATTCCTACACAGAGAATTTAGGCAGGAGAAAGAAAGAAAAAAAGGATTCAAATAGGTTAAGAAGAAATCAAATTATCTCTACTTTCAGATGACACATTCTTGTACCTAACAGACCCTACAGACATTACCAAAAAGCCCCTGCAGATTTGGCAAATACCTTTGGAAAGATAGCCTGACACATAACACCTAAAAAATCAGTAGTTTTTTTTTTTTAATTGTATTAACAATAAACAGGGCTGGGAATGTGGCTTAGTGGTAGACTGCTTGCTTAGGATGAAGTACTGGGTTCCATTCCTCAGTACCACATAAAAAGAAAAAGCCAGAAGTGATGCTGTGGCTCAAGTGGTAGAGTGCTAGCCTTGAGCAAAAAAGAAGCTCAGGGACAGTGCCTAGGCCCTGAGTTTAAACCCCAGGACTCGTTAAAACAAAACAACAACAACAACAACAAAATAAACAGGCTGACACAGTAACTAGGAAAACTATTCTGTTCACAAAAGTCTCCAAAACAGTATCTAGGCATCAACCCAACAAAAGAACAGAAAGACTTCTATAATGAAAACTACTAGAACTTGAAGAAAGGAATTGAGGAAGACTTCAGATTATGTAAAGACATTCCATGCTCAGAGACTGGCAGAATTAATACAGTGATCCTTCCCTCATATATCACAGGAGTTATGTTCCAGAGACCCCAGATTTTCACCTATTGCAAGGGTCTCTGGAACGTAACTCCCACAATAGGTGAGGGATCACTACGCATTAAAAAAAAAAATTGTGATTCAGCAAAGCTGCAATAGAAAAGCCACACTATCAAGAGCAATATACATTGATGTCATATGCATAAAAATCTCATCATTGCCGGGTACTGATGGCTCATGTCTAATCCTAGCTGCTCAGGAGGCTGAGATGTGAGGATCATGGTTCGAAGCCAGCCTGGGCAGGAAAATCCGTCAGACTCTTATCTCCAATAAACCACTAGAAAACTGGAAGTGGCACTGTGGCTCAAGTGGTAGAGCGCTTGCCTTGAGCTGAAGAGTGCCGAAGCCCAGAGTTCAAGCACCAGGACCAAAAAACAAAAACACACAAAAAATCTTCATCATTCCTCATAGAATTGCAGAAATCAACATAAAGTTCATACTGAGTAAAAAAAAAGACCTTGGAATAGCCAAAGCAATTCTAAGTACTAACAGCACTTGCTGCAGGCATCACATTACTGGACTTCAAAGTAAACTACAGACCCATAGTAACAAAAATAAGCATGGTGCTGGCCTAAAAACAGACTCGATGACCAATGGAACAGTACAGAAGATCCACAGATAAAATCATATACCTATAGCCAACTAATTTTCCACTATAGAATTAAAAATATGCCATGGAGAAAGGACAGTCTTCAACAAATAGTGCTGGTAAAATTAAGTACCTTGATCTCAAGAAATTAAAGTATCCTATTAACAAATGGGTAAGCAAACTAACAAGTTCTCCCAAGAAGACATACAAATGGCTAACAGATAAAAAAAATTCAACAACATAATTCATAAAGGAAATGTGAGTCAAAGCCCACTTAGACTCTATCTCACTCCCAAGTAGTGGCAGCCATCAAGAAAACCAAAACAACAAATGCTGGAGAAGAGGAAAGAGGATCCTTACACAGTTAGTAGCAATGTAAACTGTGGCAGCCTATCTGGAAATCAGTATGGAGAGCTCTCAAAAGCTTAAACATATATGTTCCCGATGACCCCACCATACCACTATTGGGCAAATATCCAAAGGAAAGTAAATTAAGATAACAAAGACACCTGCATATCCATGTTTATCACAACACTGTTCCCAGTAGCCAAATGACTGATTTCCAAGGTGCCCAATGAGTATAGATATATGCACACACAAAGAAAAATGTCACTTGTAGAAAAACAGATACAACTAGAGGTCATACTACTGAGCAAGACAAGCTCCAAGAATAAAATACCATAAGCCGGGCGCTGGGGGCTCATGCCTGTAATCCTAGCTACTCGAGGCTGAGATCTGAGGATCACGGTTCAAAGCCAGCCCAGGGCAGGAAAGTCCGTAAGGCTCTTATCTCCAATAAACCACTAGAAAATGGAAGCGGCGCTGTGGCTCAAGCCACAGTGTTTACCTTGAGCTCAAGAGCACAGGGACAGCGCCCAAGCCCAGAGTTCAAGCCCCACGACCAACAACAACAACAAAAAGAATAAAATACCATATATAAAAGACTATGTGGAAGGTAGACTTAGACTTATTCGTATTAATGAATATGCCTGTAAGTATAAATATCCATATGTGCATGCATATGCCTATATATCTATATAAAAATATTTATGTAGATGGTTAAACAATATAAATCAAGCTAAGCGGAATAGGGAAAAAGAAAGAGAATGAACATGTATAATACTCTGTGAACAAGAGGACATTAGTGTGAAGGGGTTGTGCCTGGGGGAGAACAAAAAAGAAAGAATACAGTCAAAATACACTTATTTGCAACTATGAAAACAGAACAAAGACACCTATTGGGGATGCTACTTCGTAGAGGGAAGGGTGCGGAGAGCATGCTAACAGTGTGAACATGTGAAGATGGAATACTGAAACCCCCTTACCCGTACTGACAACAGCCAATAGGAGAAGGAGGAAGTGAATTAAATTGTAGCATGAAGCAGAGTGGGAGGAAACTCCACAGTGCACAGTAAAGTCCTTGCAGTCTTTATTTTTATGGTGGGTTTGGTTTTTTGGGGGTAGTGGTGGTATTACTCTCATGAACAAATTTGTACCTTGAATAGGTTAAAATGTGACTTAAAATTTCCTCTTAATTCTGAACCTACACTTCTGTGACAGAAGTGTACTGTACTAAAATTGTTAGACGAATCTATAGCATATGGTAAACTATTTTTTTCATATGGAAAAAATGTCTTTGATAATTTAACCAGGATTGTAGTATATCCAATAATGGATTTTCTTTATAACAAGCAACAGAAGAAATGGAGTTGGCATAAAGTGGACCACTTTGATATTTTTAATAGTCTAAGTCTGGATTTTATTTATTCCAGAGCCAACAATTTTGAACAGCATATTTTCCATGTTTCTGAGTGTAACACAACATTTTCCTTATTGTTCCATTGTAAATATTCTTTCTGTCAAACCCCTTTAGGTCCTAAGAGCTCAACCTGTACCATTCAATTGATTATGACCTTTCAATTTTACTTTCAATAGTCAAAGAATCTGGTTCTGTAAACCTCTCAGAAGCTTAAATGTCTTGTCTCTACCCTGAGCCCATTTCATTTGCCAATAATTATTTTATAAGTAGGACTGAAATGAACTCAGCTGGCCTTATGAAATGTTTAAACTTGCACAAACAACTACATTTTTGTTCAACAAATAGTGCTTTATGCAGCCAAAATGCTTTGGATGCTGCCATTACAAATATTGTTAAACTCAGAAATTGTGTTTGTAAATTAGAGGAGCCAAATGAAGGAGAAGTAGGTTAATGCCATATTTGTATACCTAAAAGTTATGCTCCTATAAGCTGCTGTGTCCACAGAATGTAGTGTATTCCAGCTTCAATTGAGATCTATTATGAATGGAATCACTTAAGTGCTTTAAGGCACTGCTTTTAAGCGTTAGATCATTACTACTAGGAAGATTAGTTTTCATATACATATCTAAAGAAAGTAATTATTTACCAATTTTTAGGTACCATTTTCCCAAAAAAGAAAAAAAATTACTTTTTAAAGTCTTTTGGAAACCTAACATAGTCCCAATATGTATGCATTATGAAAAGTATTCTCAGTATTACTAACTTTAGGGTTAGAGAAAACTAAGCAGGCTATAAATTCTTCAAATTCCCATGTGAAGCCATGACTGAATTGCAATGAAAGGTTGTGATGTTCTTACATATGTCTGCATACACACAGGAGTCTCTGTACATTTGACATCTGACATGCATTTGGCAGGATCTGGCATTATCAAAGAATCTGTTACCTCAACTAACTGCTAATAAATCTTTTTCTTGTTTTCAAAGTCATCAGCCTCTTTTTGGGACATAGGCTGCTCTGCGTCCTTAATCCAAACCTGAATTATGATCTCTACAAATGGATGTTAGGGTCATTTTTACTGCTGGACAGTAGAAAGTGAGACGTTTTCAACTGAACTAAGTCAATGCAGGTAAGTGGATATGATTCACAGCTAGCTGAACTCTCCTCTCTTCATTTGTTGTCATTTTTCACCCCTGTAATGGCTCTCATTGCATCGATGAGTACAACATTAACACCTCTTTGTTCCTTAGGGGCTGGTTGAAGTGTCAGTGAGAAGGTACCAAATTCAAGGCCAGGCCACACAGAGATGGAACACTTAGTGGGAAACAGCTGCTCCTGTAGCAGTTCCTGCCCAGCATCCATTCTGCACCTGATCTGTTCTGTGCAGCTGCACTGAGAGTTACAGAAATGAGGCCTGTTTCTTTCTTACCATAAAGTACTCCTTCAGGGAGAATTAACACAAACTTAAATGACTGAATTTTATTCTCCTCCTGGAAATGAAGACATCTGAAAACATCCTGATGCTAATCACACATTCCATGCATCCTATCTGAGACTGACAGAAAGAGGTCACAAGCCCCTGTGGTTATGTTGACATGATGAGCTCTGCCCTGGGTGTCCCAAGAGTCTTGCTATGGAGAAGCTGGAGCTGTCAGGAATGATCCTCTCTGCCCTTCCCATTTGGGGGTCCCTTGCCCCCCCCAACTTAACAATGATATGGCCCAGAGTGCGGCCATCTGGGATTTTAGAGTGAAATCTTCTAACCTGGGGCATCTCCCACTGCTGCTCAGGTATATGTCCCTCTATGTACGTCATTTCCTGACTCTGATTGTGTCTTCTCACCAGTTTGTGCACCAGCAGCAGAGAGCAATCCTCTAGCAGGTGAGTGTGGGTACTGCCTGGTGGCTGCCTAGGCCTGAGCCGACAGCAAAGCTGCTCTCTTCATACCCTCAAGGAAATCCCTGCCTCCGTGCTAGTTTGTTCCCGAGATTCAACATTGCTAAAGAGAAGTTCATAATGGTCATCTGTTCATAACGAGATGTTGAGAAAACCTCCTCAAAATATGTAAATCAGAAATACGATCCAGTTAACCCATTTCCTCTTTCCACTTACTGTAAGGCTGAAAAAATATAATTAGTTCCTTTGAAGTAGACAGATCTCTGGGGTAAAAATGTTTTCAAGAAAATATCAGTTGCTGCTAAGAAGTTACATGATGGGCTCCAGGCTCTCAAGTGTCTCTCCACCTTGAAATGCCACAATTATAGCAAGATACCAGCAATGCATTTTGTTACCTAAAATTTAAATCTCTTACATGATTCTCAAGTCGTTTTGTGGTTCAGAAAACCAGAAGAAAAGACAAAGCAAGCACTCCAGAAAAATGCAATGTCATTGCTAGAATGACAGTCAGAAAAAAAGGAACTTTAACAAAGCTTGATTATATGAGGGACTACCACTGTGCCACTACAGATGATTGAAAAGATATGATCAAATATTCATCCCAAGCCTGGCACAATGGCTTATACGTGTGATCGCAGCTACTTGGGAGATAGAGGTATGAGGATCAGAATCTGAGGCCAGCCCAGAGTGGGTATGTGTAGAAAGTGGGGGATGTAAGATCCTATCTGAAAAGAAACCTAAAGCAAAAAGGCCCGAGGGGGTGGCTAAAGTGGTAGAGTGCCTGCCTGCCAAGTTCAAGACCCCCCCCCCGCCACATACTCATTCCAAGTTTACATGCTGTATTATTACACATGTAATAAATTTGCTATATTGAATATGAAGAAAGAGATCTAGTTCAATTTCTTCCTGTTCTTTACCTTTCCTGGTAAGTAGCCCATGTTTAACAAGCATACCCTGAAGGATAACGTATTACCAGCCTGTCTAGAGCAGCCCATGCATAGTCTGCCTTAGTCTTAGTCTCCTAGAACAGGGGTTCCCAGGCTTGAAAGCACAGATGTCTGATTGCAGAGCTGGTTATAAGGCTGATTTTTCAGTCTAAAAGGCTGGGATTGGATCGGGGCTGAGAGACTGCATTTCCAACAACCACGAGTGACCCACAAGATGCCAATAAACCTCTATTTATGAAGGTAGGCAGCTAGCCCACAGTTTGAAGCTTGCATGTGGATTTCTTAAATATTGCTTTAGAACATCACATGTCACAGTCCCTGAGGTTATTCTGGCACCAGGAGGCGTGTCACGGGCCCTGCCCTACTCACAGACCCCTGCGCCCAGGCCCTGCTGGACTGGGTCTTGTCCACGGGTTTTGGTATGGCATCAACTGGGCCTTCACTTACAAACTGACCATCTCACCCCCAGCCTGCCTCTCCCCTGCAGCGCCAGTTCTCATGTCCCATACAATTCCCACGTTGGGGAAATGATTTTTGAAAATATTTCACTCTCATTCTAGTAGCTATGCTTTCTGTTGGGCTGTTATGACCAACATTTATTGATAAATTACAATCTACCAGGTGTTACTAAGACATGTACTTGAGTAATTCATTTTATTCTCATAATGACTGCCATTTTGCAGGCTAGACAACTGTATTAACACACTGAGGGGCTAGAGGCGCAACTCAAGTAATAGAGTACCTGCCAAGCAAGCAAGAGGCTAGAGTTCAAAGCCCTCCACCACCCCTCTCTCAATGAAACAAGCTAGGTATAGCAGTGTGCACCTGTGATCCCAACTATGTGGAAGGCAGATAAGAGGAGGAGCGATGTCCAAGTCTCAACCTGAACACAAAGAGGAACCCTACCTGAACAATAAATGACAGCAGAAAGAGCTGGAGTTACATTTTGAATAATCCAAATACAAAGGGAAATCTTTGTTTGTTTTTCATGATACAAGGGTTGAAGTCAAGGCCCTATGCTTGCCTGGTAAGCATCTGTCACTTGAGCTATACTCCCAGTGCTTTTGCACTGAGTTTGTTTTTGAGAAAGGTCTCCTGCTTTTGCACAAGTGGGCTGACCTCAAACTAAGATTTTCCACCTCTTAGTGGTTGGGATTACAGGCATCTCTCACCATGCTCAGCACTGGAGAATATTTTGATTTAGTCTTCATGTATTTGCTGGGCTTTATATAAAAATGTGGACATATTTTTTCACTTAAGATTAGACTATAATGATTTTCTGCTATCAATAAAACTCTTTTCCAAGTTAGTGTCAAGGATATATAGTATTGCCAAATATCATGAATTAAACGTAACTACTCCCTTATTGCAAACTTCTAAGTGTGTCAATACACTTGGCTATGAAACTTCTAGCCTATTTTAGCTATGTTAAGAAATTCTAACTCATGCTTTTACACCCCAGGCCTCTTCCCTATTGTATATGAATTGTGTATACATATCTCCTTTGAAAATGAGGCCCGTACATTAAAAATAGTTTTTGAGTGTGATATCAAGAAAAAAGGTTTGTTTTTATTGGCTGGATATTTATTCTCTACCTACTACTATCCGAGTTCTTGTCAGGGCGACTTTCCTTTTCTAAGGGAGTTTTTATCAGAACAGGCAAAGAAACATATTAAGATACCAGAAAGCATGTAAAACTGGCAGACTAAAGAAAACTCTGATGCCTTTTCAACTACTGAAGGCAGAATGATTTTGTAAGATTAGCTACACTGTGTTGTCTTAAGAGGACACAAGATAATCCATCATTTATTCATTGCTCTTATTCTTTAAATGTGTCCTCTTTTTAAAGACACACTGACACAATGCCTAAAATCTCAACATACCAATGGGATGAGAAGGTTGATCCTCATCAACTTGATATTTTATGCTGGGCAGGAGGCCTGAGCGATATCTTCCAACTTGAAGAAATTTCATCATACAACTCATGTCTACAGCTCATTTATAAAAATATAAAACAAGGTCATCTCCGGCAGGACCTCCTTGCCATCTAGTTCCAAAGAGCTCAATAATCTGCGCCCTCCCTCCCTCCCTCGTCTGGCCTCCATTCCATTTGTTACAAACCACAAAAGCACTTTCATCCAAACAGATACACCCATTTGCTCACATACTGGGCAGCGAGACTACACAAAAATGCACTTTAAAAGGATGGGTCCATGGGAAGCCAAAGGAAGCTAAAGGAGATGTGTGATGAGGTGGGTGGTGCCTGGCATGTCATAGAAAAGCAGCGCACAACGTTTTGTTTTAAAATAAGATGTTGTTCTCCTTAGCAGTTATTCAGACATTCTGTCAGTTTTGCTAGGCTTAAAGAGCATGCAGAAGGTCTACAACACTGAGATGCTATTCAAGGAGTTTATGATCCAGTGGCAAAATTAATACTCATGAAGCTATTATTTAGGAGCATGCGCGTGCACACACACACACACACAGAGACAATTGTGAACAAGTGTTGTGAACACTCCTTGGGCTCTGACAGCTGAGATTTTACATAGAAAGGATGCACTGAGTGAGGCCCCCAAAATGGGAAAGAACAGGGAAGGCTTTTGGCCAGCTGGCAGGTTTGGTGTGGAAAGAGACCATCACGAGTTTGTGACTGTGGAGGTTGGCTACAATGCCTGTCTGGGGTAATCTGAAATGTAGGTTGTCTTAAGAATATTTGCAATAATTAACACTGATCCAGGAAGAAGGGACAGAGTATTCCTCAAGAGGCAAGACACCAAGCTGGAGGAGCCATTTGCCAGGGACTGGGTCCACCTCAGTCTCCTATTGAGAGGATGCGGTCCGGAGTTTATGAAGGAGAGCCTCTAAGGTGAAGGCTTGGGGAAATGGAAGCGATGGACATACAGTGAAGAGGACTTTCCCCTACTCTGCTGTCCAGTGGTCTAGGGAAAGCCATTTCACTGTCTCAGGTTTTCTACTTTTACCTCCTTCCCTACATAGAAACACTGAGGATCTGAGATTATAGAGGAAGACGAGAAGTAACAGAGCACATGCAAGAACTGTTACAAGCAAAGGAGGGAGAAACCCATGCAGGAGACTGACTGGAACAAGCACATTAGCACCTGCAGCTTGCAAGTCTTGGGTCTCTTGCTGCAAAGCCTAAGGTCTGGTCCCTGCACAGACCACTAACCTTGACTAGACTGGGCCATCACCTTTCCCCACTGCACTGTAAATAAAGCCTTTACCCCACCTGGTCTTCTACAGTTACAAAGTGTTTTTGCTTCTTAGATGTTCTTACTTTTTTTCCCCTACCACTGAGGGAGAATCACATTCTACAATTGCTAATTTCACATGAAGACTATGAACTCCATTGTTTGTTTCCTAAAAGAAGAAAGCACTTTAGTCATGGGGAGGACACGGGAGGTCAGGTGGCAAGTGAGAGGGGAAGGGAGCCAGTGTCCGAGTGGAGCATCTTTAAAGGGAAGGTGATACTGCTTGGCATAAAGCTGCCCAGAGTGGTCTTCCTTGTCTGCCTGCCCTCCCTCTCCCCCAGCCCCCCGTCCCACCTCTGTGGCTCTTCCTCCCACCCTCAAATTTTGGATAGCTGGGCACATGCCAGCTCTTCATTCTTCTAGTCTCTCCAGGGCACAGGGAAGTTCCTGGAACGAACAACAAACCCAAGGCCTGAAGTGGCTACTGTGACATCTCCACCCAACCTTAAACAGCTGCTGTAAGCACCATTTTGAGAGAAGTTACCTGGGACCCTGTGTTCCCAAGGTTGTACAAGTTCTCAGGCCTGAGCTTTGCATGCATGGAAAAAACGTTCCAGTCTGCAAAGCGCTGTGCAGGCCTGTTCCCCGAAAACAAAGGATAACAAACAACCACAATGAGTCCATGACCTGGCTGCTGCGTGTGCCAAAGGGAGGGGAGGCCTCCCTCACCACGAGCTGCCCCACGCCCTATTTCTTCCCTTTCTCAGACTCTCCTATTCCCCCCACCCCCACCCCCTAACCCCTTGAGAGTGCTGGAGGAAATGAGCTAGTGCTCCAGGCTCCCAACTTAGGGGCAAGCTCTAGACCACCCTCTCCACTTCCTAGCCACAGCCTACTAAGAAGGACATTTTTGTTCAACTTTGTAGTGAGAAGCAGAGGGTCTCAGGAGAAGAGCCCTGCTAATTGGGTCAGACTTCTGTGCCGGGATAGAAGACTCCTTGGAGTGACTGGGTATGTGTCAGCTGCTAAAGCATTTCACTCTCTTCTCCCAGCTCCTAAGGCGCCACCCTCTCCTCAGGGAGCTTCAGCTGCCAAGGAGTGCTGCTCTGTCCTCTGGCCATGAAGGGACCCGTATGTAATGATGAGGAGCATCTTGTATGGAGTCCTTCAATCTAGGCTAACCGCTTCACTAGTGTGGCAAAGAAAGTGCACTCAAATTCTCATAAATATGCCTACTACACAGAATGCCTGGACACACTAAGGCAGATTCCCGTCCTTAGGAGTTGTTCTACGAGCCAAGTCAACTTTTCTGGGGAGAGCCAGACCCTGCAGACAGGCATTGCCAGCCACAGAAACAAGATCTGAGCACCATGGGTGTCAGAATGCGCGCCTGTTTCTCTGTCTCATGTCCGTGTCACCTCAGCTCAGGGACCTTTAGCTATGGAACACCAAGTGCTAGGATCAGCCTTGCTCTTTCTGTACAGCCTTGCTCTGAGCTCACACACAAAGTCATTTTTCCTGACACAGCTATCCATCCTACTGTCTATCAAGCTGTAAATCTCATCCCACAAGAGGCAGGGAAGGGAACCGCCTCTCTACCTAATACCAACCCTATTTCTCATTCCAACATGCCAGGAATCACCCACCTTATTACTTGTGGATAATCTTTTGGAATTCTCACAGCACTCTGCACAATTAGCTTCATTTCGTAAATAAGGCAATAGAAAGGTGGCAAGGGAGTTGTTCAAAGCCACACAGCTCACACAGGTAGAACTTCAGATTCCGACCATAACCTCAACACACTCATCATAGCATTGCTTCACTCTACTAAAGGACTCTTGGTTGGGATGCAATCTAAGTTGAATTTAAGAGGTCTGTTAGATAAGTAAACATGTTTCCCTGGAGATGCTAGACCTGGGGAAGATGGGGGTAAACCAGATAGAAGAGGCCAAGCTGAAAGCCCTTGTGTGAACCCTAGTGGAGGAGATGAATATCCCAGTCACTCAGGAGTAGCCAAAACATGACGTACCACCTGTAGCGTGTGGTGGTTCAGTACACATGTTTGCCTTAGATGGTGCCTGGCCCTGTATTCTTTCTTACTGGGTCACTGGACTGAATTACATACAACCCAGGATGGTAAATGTGACAGAATCCAATTCATGTGTGCCAGTATGGATCACTGTCCATTCCTACTTGGTTTTTGGCCTCAAATTGAACATTAGCCTCCTTGGACATAACTTCCTCTACAGTGGGGCTGATGCTTTTTGGACAGTTGCCCATGGGAAGAAAGAAGAGCGTTTTCTAGTCTCATTTGAAAGTCATTTGGACAGTTGAACTTGATTTTTCCAGTAACGTCCCTGATTGCCCAGTTCTACCCCAATAAAGGTCCACGAGAGTGAAACACAACCTGCTCTGAACCAGAAGTTCAGATGGAAAATATTTGAACAGAAGTTACATTTGAGTCCCGATTCAGAGCCAAGCAATTGATGGAGAAATCAGAGAGCTGAGGCTATGGGCACAGAGAAAAGGAACAGGTGGTGCTGGGGGAGAACCATATCCTGGGGTCAGAGGTGGAGGAATGTTAACAGGAAGTAAGTGGTGAATTACCAAGCCAAAGCAAACACAGGATCCAAAGCTGACCATATGGCCTGTTCATAAAGAAGGCTGCCAAGACAGAACACAGCAGGGAGGAGTAGAGGATTCATAGCTTCTGGCTGAGCAGCAACCAAGTGGGAAGTGGCATCAATGATGCCTTCTGCTTCTGGGCTCTCTTTGAGTAACTTAGATAGAGCATCTCTGCCCCTTAGAGATATACACTAGACTAACATCCCAGCACCATCCCTACCTGCACCTAACCTGTGGATGTTCAAAACGCTTCCCTGAGTTTTATAAATGCCAGAGTGACCAAAAACTAAACTAGAACTAGAACTTCTAAAGTACACTTAATAAGTGTTACTAACTTTGAAAAGCTGAAAGGATGTACTTTTCAGTAGTTTGTCTCAAAAACAAAGCCACTAATTGCCTATACCTCATGAATCTTACAATGTGAATTTAGAAATGTAAAAAAAAAAAAAACCAAGCTTTCCCCTTTACTGCCATCAAGACTAACATTTTTTGTTAGAATATAAAACAGGAGAAAAATAGTTCACATATGTTACATAAAGTTATGTTTTTTAAAAACTCCTTTGGAAAGAGACAGAATTGTGCGCAATGGAAAATTGACAATTCTCCAGTTTCAAGATGAGTCAGCAGATAACTTCAACCTGGAGCCTGGCGGAACAGACAAACCAGCTTTAATGGGAAATCAGCCCCATTCTCTGGCTTGCAAGAGCCGCAAGCATCCGAATGTCTTT
Organism: Dipodomys ordii; assembly: GCF_000151885.1. Taxonomy (NCBI): domain Eukaryota; kingdom Metazoa; phylum Chordata; class Mammalia; order Rodentia; family Heteromyidae; genus Dipodomys; species Dipodomys ordii. The sequence continues at coordinate 12,828,624 of NW_012267227.1, forward strand.
TGTAGGTGACATGTCTATGTTTTTGCCTGCTGAAATTTATTAGGAACAGAGCATGATACTCTCAGGACAATATTTACCCACAGGAAAGGATTTGCCTGTGATAAAATGTAATTACATCACCCTCCTCTTCCCGCCCAACCTTCAGTCCCTTCTTTCTCACATGGAGCAAGCTGTTTGATCCATCCTCAGACTGTCCAGATTTTAATTACAAGTCCTCATATTTGCAGGGAAATCATAGACACATGCTTGCACCTCTCCCAGTCCTTCTCCTCCCGACTCTTTATATTAACAGCCCCTTGCTCCAAAAGGGCAATGCTTTTGCCAAAGAGTCATAATCTTCGCTGGGTAGTTCTGGTTCAGGGTCTCTCATGAGGTTGTAGTCAACATGACCAGGGGCTTCAGTCATCTGGAGGTCTGCTTGGGGCCAGAGAACACATTTTCAAAGTGGCTTCTTGTGGCCAATGGCAGAACTTTCAGTGTATCGATAATATATGGACTCTCTGTACTGTTGCCTACAACATTGCAACTGGGTCTCTCCAGAGCGAATGAAGGGACAGTGATGGAGAAAAAGATACATGAAGTAGAGGCCAAGATAAAAGGGAGGGAGGAGGAGAAAGGAGGAGTGAAAAGAAGAGGGAGGGAAGGAGGTAGAGCAGAAATGAATGAATATGTTAAGAATATGAATGAGAGTGCCTTAAACTTGGGAGCAAGATACTGATTTTTCTGCCGTATTATATTGGTTGCACAGGCAATATGGAGAGAAGACTGTATAAGAGTGATGTTATCAGAAGATGCAGGATCTGTGGAGCTGGTGCCTCAGAACCAGGAAAGGGAAGGAAAGGACCACTGAGTGTTACTGATGCTTCGTGGGGGCCTGGAGCCATCCATGTCTTAAAAGCCAGTCAGTGCCTTTCTGGGCTTAAGTTGTTCTGGTCCATTGCTACCAAAAGGTTATTGACTAGTAAAATTGCTGACCCTTATTGGTCACTTATCAATGCCACGGATTTGTGACATGCCTTGCATAGATTATCTCATTTAACCCCAGTGACAACTCCATGGAGTTTATTTGTGCTTGAAACTGAACCTAGGGCCTCATATATATTAGGCAAGTCTTCTACCACCGAGCTATGTACACTGTCCTAAAGATTATTTGCAACATCCTTTTTTGTCCCCCATATTGAAAAAATAAAAGAACATAGGGTTTAGTGGAGGGAAATGAGGTTATTAAGGATATGGCTTTGTCTTCTCCCTTTTTTGTCCTTGAAGCTATCATGTGAGCACCTTTGTTCCACCATGCTCTGCACACAACTGTTTTTGGCCCAAATCAACAGCCAAATGACTATGGTCATGGACTAAAATCTCTGAAACCATAAACCAAAATATCCCTTTCCTTCCGCGTTGTCTATCTTAGATATTTGGTCACAATGACAGAAAGCTGATTAACCAAGTAGTAGGTCCAAGCTGGGCGCTGGTGGCTCACGCCTGTAATCCTAGCTACTCAGGAGGCTGAGATCTGAGGATCGAGGTACAAAGCCAGCGCAGGCAAGGAAAGTCCATGAGGCTCTTATCTCCAATAAACCACTAGAAAGCCAGAAGTGGTGCTGTGGCTCAAGAGGTAGAGTGCTCGCCTTAAGGTCCAAATTTCAAGCCCTAGCAGTCATACTTTAGAATCTAGTCTCCTACCATATTAAGGAAGGTAACCCTGAATTTCCCCATTGACTCCGTCTGAAATGGTCTCTTGCGAAGAAGCTTTCACACAAACAGACTGTAACTGGGTCTGTAATTGAGTCTCTAGCTCAGGACAAGCAACATGAGTCCCAGGACAGAAAAGTATTACCATTCTCACTGTGACATCCATGAAGCAAACCAGCAGAGAGCAAAGCCAACCAGTCAGTCATCACTGACCCTAAAGTTACTTTCCATTTCTGATGTCAGTAAATGAGGACATTCACTAGTTTGAAAAAAGTCCTGGTGGGAAATGAGAGAGAAGGGGAGGAGAGGAGGAGGCCGAATATTTTCAGTTTTATATGTTAACAGCTCTAACTGATTAAGGATAATGGCAATAGCACATAATACTTTGTGTGGGATTCAGATTTACTCTTATGCTTAACTCCATTGTGGCTTATTAGCTTATGGGAAAAATGAGAATGAAATAAGACTATGAATCCGATATCAACAATTTGCACCCATAGCAACTGAAGAAGTGCAACTCATGAATTTTTCTTTAAAAATGCATGCAAACGCATGCAAGTACTTACACTCAAGAGGATGTCAGGAACTGGCTACTGGGTAAAGAATGTAGTTAACCCCTGTTCGGTTCTGAAAAGGCTGTGTACACACCCTGGCTAAGATGTGCATTAGGGACTGGCAAAGAAAATTTAATTCCTATTTGACAGAGCTTCCAGTTCAGCTGTAAACATTCACTCAGGGATAATACAATATAAAAAGGCTGCTTACCACACAAAAAATTTTAAGTCAAATTTGGTTTGTATTAGTTCAGCCCAGCTTTGTTGCGGGAAGACAAAGGGGATACGTAGCTTCTAGTCTGTTTCCATAACTAGCTCTGGAATGACTCAGAGCCACCTTGTGAATTAAATTCTGAATAAAGTAGAGCAACCCAGACTCAGAACCACACCCCACCTCTTCACCTTTGGAATAAAAGTCATCAGTTCTTTATTTGTACAGCCAGATCCCCCAGAAATGCATGACTCTTAGGACTCTGAGAGGAAATCTAACTAAGTGTCAGTAAGTTTTTGGAGTTTGTCTCAGGAGATAATCATCCAGATGGAGGCTGTAGGCAAGACAGGAACCATCCAACTACTAAAAGTGTACTCGAATAATCTTTAAGAGTCATCTAGTCTAATGAGCCATATCATGCTGAATTTTCCCTCACTCTCCTTTTTGCCTTTTGGTTTGGATCCCCAGTCCTTTAGAAGGGGGCTGCCCTTAACCTGAACTCATAGTATTGGCTGCAAAATGCTTTTCTTTAAAGAATCTATCTCTAAAAATTACCACATTGTTCCTTTAAGCAAGTCAAATACTCTTATATTTGAGGATGAATGGCTATTTTGTCCTTAGAAGGTTTCTCTAATCTAACCACAGTTATTTTGATCATTCTGCATCTAGTCATTCCCTGAACAGCTCCAAGGTGTCTTACAAAGTACAGTCCCTCAAATAAGCACATGTATATTCTGCCCAAAGAAGGGAACAAGCATCCTCATTAGCTCCCTCATGCTAGGATTGTACTTCTGCCCACATTATCCCATATTTACATATTCCTAAAAGCCTTGAGCTCACAATAGAACTAATTTAGCATTAATCACCAATTCTACTCTACTCTGCTCCTAGCACATGGGAGTACTGTGCTTCTCTGTCCCTTGAAGTTAGATATGGTCACCGTAACATAAGAAACACGTATTTCACCTTTGTCCCTGCTGCCTGTGTAGTTTTAGTATGCTAAAGAGGTGAGTGGTGGCCAACGGGAACTGGCTGTCCTGAGAATGAACCATGTGTTTAGAGGGTTGTGATTTTTTTTCTTTTTCTTTTTTTGTCGGTCGTGGGGCTTGAACTCTGGGCCTGGGCGCTGTCCCGTGCTCGTCAGCTCAAGGCGAGTGCTCTACCGCTTGAGCCACAGCGCCACTTCTGGTTTTCTAGTGGTTTATTGGAGATAATCTGTGTCTCCCGGACTTTCCTGCCCGGGCTGGCTTTGAACCGCAATCCTCAGATCTCAGCCTCCTGAGTAGCTAGGGTTACAAGCATGAGCCACCGGTGGCGGTTGTGATTTTTTTAAGCCCCACTCCAAGATGATGCTGTCAGTGATTAATTACTTAATCAATAATACCCATATAGTGAAGCACTGATGAGAAAAAAAATCAGCAGGTGCTATGGTGTAAATGTGTCATCCAAGGTTCATGTGATGAGAACTTATATCTCCAGGACAACAATGCTGACAGGTGGGATGTTTATGAACTGATTTGGTCATAAGTACTCTGCCATCATGAATGGATTATGCCTTTGTCTCAGGAGTAGACTAGTTATTTCAGAGTACCTGATGGAAGGAAGAGCTTGACCTTCTCCTTCACCCTCCCTGCCTCCAAATCTCACTATGCAATGCCTTTTGCCATGGGATGACAAAAAGAATACCTGGAACTTGGGACTTTGGAATTGTGAGAAGTAAATCTCTGTTCTTTTGAAATTGCCCTAATCTCACTTATTGTTACAGCAGCCCCAAATGGACTCCGAAATCAAGAAACTAATCACCACTGGAAATCTTAATCTTCAGTTCCTATACTGAGAACAAGACAAACTTATGGGAAAATATGCAGTCATCTCCTCTCATTGAATACAAAATCAACCAATTTTGAGTGCTCTGGGGAGCATCTAATGACACACAAGACTTGAATACTATTCTCAAGGACAAATGATTTGTATAAAGCATAGGCTGAGATCAGGTTGCTCACTTTGAGAAATACTTCTAAGAATACCACCTTGTCTTGACCCCTCTAATTGAGCACATGAAGGCCTGTCCCTCAATTACTTTCAGGTTAACCAAACCCTGATTTTGTTCAGATAGCAAGTACACTTCAGGAGTAACTGGTTCAGTTCCTCCAGGTCCATTATAAGAATACTATTATTTTTGGTTACTCACCAGTTTAGAAAAAAGCACACAGTATTTCTCCCTTTTATAAAGAAATATAGGGAAGTAGGGTTCTCTCTTTTAAGCTTGGGCAGGGATGTGTAGAAGATGATATTTTGAGCATCCTGGGCCATCAGACCTTTAGCAGATAGGCCTGAGACAGCCAGCAGTCAACCTGGCAGGCCAGAAAAGATAAAGAGCTGGGCTCTTTATTACAAAACTGACACATGAATTAACCTGCTCAGGAATTTGTTGTTGTTGTTTTCCATTTTCAATGCAAATATTGAGTAAATGGCAGAATGACTCCACATCTTAGTACAAGCAAACAACCACACTGTCTAGCACAAACCACGAGGCACAGACTGCTGATGTATTTACACAAATAAAATTAACCACCAATGAAATTAGTGTGTTAAGTCAGGTAACACATGGGCATATAGGCATACCAAAACCACACCAAAAAAATCAGACCTGTGAGTTTGTTGAACAAACCAGACCAGTGAATGAGGTTTGGACTATAAAGGAGCACCTCAAGACCTGAGACATGAGAGGCACAGTGACCCTAATTGCTTTTCTTCCCATGGCCTCTTGATTAGCAGAAACTCCACAGGACTGTCATGGAAAATGCTGCCTACTTCCCCTACCTCTAGTCAGCCACATGGTCAGATTCCATTTTTATTTTTTTTCTTTTGCTACAATTCTATTGAAGTTTTAGAAACTGAACTCCTTGTTGGAATTGTGCCTCTGGTTGTTTTCTCTCAACTTTAAGTCAGACTAATTTTGCTTCTATGTGAATGGGTTTAACCATCAAGATTTAAATTTTTTTTTGCTAGAAATTTGGTATTTTACATTTGTGGCCAAAAAATTTGATCCAATATAAGGTGATCCAGAAACCTATGATGGTTTCAAAATATAAAGATCAGTTTGCTTAATCCTGAATTTTTCATTGTATGGCTTGTGAAATATTAAACTAACAAGTATAGAGAGGGTTCTTTTAGAGGATGTTATGGATCTGCAGAAGAAATGTTAACACATTAGAACTACTCAGCTACAAATAATTAAATCTTGGAAGTGGTGCTGTGGCTCAAGTGGTAGAGCGCTCACCTCACGCTGAAGAGCTCAGGGACAGTGCCCAGGCCCAGAGTTCAAGCCCCATGATCAACACACACACACACACACACACACACAAATTTGGAGTTTTGAGAGCTGCCAAACCTATGCCTGTATCTGAGTTTCCTATATTAGCTACTAACAATGCATTAGATTGTGGACATATCCAATGGGCAGACATTATACAGTGTGGTCACAAATGACCCTCTGTACCCTGTCTGGCTCCTAGGATGCTCCTAGTTTCTAAGTGCCTAAACTGAAGGCAGCACTCAATAGCCAACCAGAGAACATAATTCAAGGTTAGTGAGAGAAAAAGAAGCAATCATTCTGCGTTCTTCCTGGTTTCTCTTCCAGATGGGCAGAGCTTCAAGAGAATTATGTCATAGGAAATCATAGGGTAAACAGGTTGCAAGTCACTGTTTACAATTTTCCTTTCACATTTCAGCAATAAGGCCACCTGTGAAAACAGAATGTTCTCACTGTCATCATCCAAGAACAGTAAATGCAGGCATGCGGGCATTTGGGACTATGTTTCCTGCCCTCTTGTTCATTTCTAGCCCTTGGACTCACAAACTTCCTTTCTACTCAGTCATGAAATCCAACCTTAGAAACAGTGATGTTTGTTTTCTAAGAAATGACTCCAGTGCAGGTGCCAGCACCTCAGCCATTATATTATGGTGGATGGACACACAGTACATACTGAATGTAGAGAAAATAAATTACTGGTGGCTACTGGGTCCTCTGTCACTCATGAGTACAAGTAACTTGGGTGCTACTTAATTTTCTTATCAACTCTCTTTTCTTGTTAACTACAACTGTAGACATAATTTTTTGAATAACCAAATCAATGACCATATATTTATGCTCAGTTGCTAGATATCCGTGCTTTGTCTATTGATTCATTTCAAAAGAAAAAAAATCAAAACAATATTTGTATTTCTTTTTCTGAGTAAAACCTGTTCACTACTGAACCAAGTAACATGCTAGAATTGTTCTTTGCTTTCAAATCTTCTAGGATATGTAGGGGAAACATTTTCACATCAAGAACAAACGGATTCTTCTTTCTTAAATGTTTTCAGTTGCTTAAACCATATCTTTTTATGGTTTGCTTCATGTTCAAACAAGATTCACTTGTCTCAATAGAGGTTTTCCTTTCATTTCTAATGGCCTTATTTGAGGCAAGGTTGCTATGCACTGGTTACCAACTTGTTTCAGTCCTTTAAGAGAACAAGTTATATGAACTTGATTTATTACTTTCACAGGTCACACAGTACAACAGAAGTTTAGGATTCATTGTCACCAGTACCCCTAAGGCTCAGGAAATCTACTCTGGATGAATGAGATACACTGTGCAATGCCATACTTGTAAAAAAAAGTTGAAGAACTCTCAAAGCAGACTACTCTTGAGTTTTATACTCTGGGGCAAATAACTAAAATTGAAGCATTGAAAACATACTGCTCTGGGCAAGGGATAGAATGAGCTTGGGCTTCTAGGCACAGCAACTAATGCCTGATATCCTAGCTACTTCAAAGGCAGCAACTAGTAGGGTCACAGTTTAGGCCAGCCCAGGCACATAGTTTATAAGATTCCATCTCAACCAATAAATAGTCTGTGACATCTCCACACTTTTCTATGCCTTTACTTCCCTTCATTTAACAAATAGTAATTTCCCCAAGATTTTCATTAGCGAGATCATGATGTCCTACTCTAGTTATAAAAGAGTAATTCTTAGAGCTAATATGAAGAGAGCTGCACAACTCATAAATTTTCTAGATTTTTATGGTAAGATAATAAGAAAAAAAAACTAGACTGTATAACCATATTATATTGAAAAAAGTTAAATATATTCTCTTTACCTGACTTTTATAACTGTAACCCCTCTTTACATCACCTTTGTATTAGCAATAAAAATAAATGATTTTTTAAAAAAGTTTATCAAGTGAACAAGAGGGTAATCCGATTAGAGATCATAATGAGAAATGGCAACCCTAGAGAAAACAGCCACCAATGGAAATACAGGTAAAAAGACACTTCCTTTCAATTGAAATCTCAACATGGTGATATACAAAATGAGAAAAAAAAAAAGAGGAAAAAACACAAATGAAGAACACTGGGATGAATAATGAAGGGTGAAACTCAAGGAGAATGGAAATAAATGAACTGTGGAAAACAGAGTGGGTGTGAGAGTAGCGACGGTGGCTGATGAGCAGCAGAGTGACACTGGGCAGGTAGGGAAGAAAGGCTATGGGAGCCTTCAACACAGATGATGGCAGCCTGGGGAAGGCAAAGCAATCACAGGAGTGGAGTCAGGCCGGGAGTGGACCTAGCAAGGGGACTTAATGACCCATTGGGGGACAGATTGGGAGGAGGACAGAGGTTGGGCAGAGAGAACAAGAATGGCCCCAATCCAGATCTCTGCACATGGGGGTGTTTTGGAGCAATGACTCATTGACTCATACAGGAGTTTTGCTCCCTGGCCTCTGGGTTATACAACTACTTGAAATCATCAGGATGTTTAGTGAATTAAGAAGATATTAAAAATACTAAGGGTAGAGCCAGGTATTATTGCCAACTTTATGTGATTAATGTTGGAACAATGACTTTTCAGCCCTATGGAATCTGTCTTGTCATTGACTACTCACACAGATTAAATCATTCTTTCCCCTTCTTAAAGGTCTGTGGTTTTCTTTCCTTGATATTACTCTCCAAGGACCATGGGCCTCCCTTCAGGTCACCTCAGGATGATTTGACTATGGGATCATTGTCCTCAGTGTGGGAAAAGTCACTGCCAAAGTCATAGAAGATGGTGTCTGGCCTGAAGATATTGAGAATGCAACCTTTTCCTTCAGTTTCAGTTTGCGTGGTCACAAAATGGTGGTGGGTCAAAGATGACAGTTGATGTTGAATCAGGAGTCACAGAAAGGCTTCCTAAATTTTTCATTACATCTTGGAGGGGACGTCTCAAAATGCTGTTTTGGAAAAGATTCTGAGACTGCATCAAGACTAAGCAGAAAAATGGTAACAGGGCTCAATGGAAAGAGCAAATTCTTGCTTACACAGTCCTCTTTAGTTTATCTGTTATGGTCTTGGGACAGATGAGAGGCACTATAGATGCCACGATTTTTTAGCTGCTACATCAAATCTCTACATTTCTTCTTTGTTGTTTCTTCAAATATTGAGTGACTAGCCTTAGACACTTGCCTTTCAAAGGTATTCCTGTTTGCCACTGTTTGTTCTCATTACTCTTTGGTCCTGGGTCTTGAGACTTTTGTTAGAACTCACTGAGGAAATTGTGGGTTCTTTGGCTACTTTCATGTGGATGACCTAAGAGAGTTACTGAAACTTGCCTTGTTCTGCCTGCAGGCTCACACAGGTGCTTGGTCAACATCCTATGCCAGTTGTTTTTGTGCCCCATGCTACCAAAGACCCGAGCTTGCTGCTAACTATTCTCCGTTCTGCAGCACCTTATCAGGGAAATGTACTCCTCCAATTTTGATACAGATGTCACAGATCAACTGTGGGTTCATGGCACTGAAGTATGCTGAAAAAAAGGAGTTCATTTTTCTCTAACATCTGTATACCCTCTGTGCCCTCCAGCACCAACCCTCTGGGTTGATGACTATAGTCTAATCAAAATTCTTTGGTTTGTTTTTTGTCAGTTGTGGAGCTTGAATTCAGGGCCTGGGCCCTGTTCCTGATCTCTTTTGCTCAAGGCTTGTGCTCTACCACTTTGAGCCACAGCACCACTTTCAGTTTTTGAGTGGTTTATTGGAGATAAGAGTCTCATGGACTTTCCTGCCTGGACTGGCTGATCCTCAGATCTCAGCCTCCGGAGTAACTAGGATTACAGGCATGAGCCACTTGCTGTCCTGGCTGGTGATATATCTATAGCATCCAGTAATCTGGTATATGTATCAATAATATCTTTAGAGTTTATATAATGCATGTTCACATAATACTTTCATAAAATTACTTTATACTCTCTATAATTGATAGATGTTAGTATCTTCATCCGCCCAATAAGTCTTAGGAGTTCAAATGATCCCTACACATGGTTAGGAAGTAGAATTAGGACCTAGAACCTTTGATTAAAGTCCCACAGAACATATAAGAGTAGAAGCTGGTATAGAACTTGAAGGGAATATTGAGCAAAGGAAGGAAAAGCCAGCTTTAAGCTAGGTGACCCTCATCCTTGCTTTGGATAGGATCCAAGGAGCTTGAGTTCAGAGGCTGGTCATGGAGCTAAAGTTATCAGTACTGAGTGAGTAGCTGTTGAAATCAGCTGTAATTTTTCCCTCTTCCCTTTAGAATCCTGTGTAATAAATGATTTCCAATTCATTCTCTGAAGGTTTATGAAGTTTCCTCAGGGTTAATATGGAAGCCTGGTTAGCATCTTTGCAGTACCACGTTCATCTGTTTTAAATATGGGGCATCTGCATGATATTTAATTAGAAGGAAAAAGGCATTCTGCTACTTAACAAAATTATTTCAAAATCAGCATTATACAGGACTATTTAACCTCTTGACCATTTAGGTCTCTAGGACATCTGGATAATTCTCAGCCATGGAATTTGCCATTATGAGACATCAATAGTGATTTTGACTGGCATATGGAAGCTAGGAGCTGGGGTGATGATCCTGTTTAAGACTTGAGATTAGAAATCAAGGGCACCTGGTGTTCCTGGGTGGAAAGACATGGCCCACTAAGGCGGTGATGGTGAAGTCTGAACCAACAAGATCCATTTCAAGGAATCTGTGTGAGCAAATAGGAACTGAGACATGAATGTAGGGAATCACATTCAAGATTTTTCTCACCTATACCAGAATTCTACTAATAACTAGTGGTCAAGGTTGGACTTCACTACTGGGAATCTTGATGCATGACTACCAATCACATTACACAGAACTTGTTTTCTAGATATTTCTCTTTTACCTGTCACTTCCATAAAGGTACAAAGTCTATATTCAATCCTGTCATTTTTTTAGCTATTCTTGATAAAGTCCATATAGTGTACTACTGATCTTGACTCATTTCAGATCAGGATCTAGGACTGGGTAATGAATTAGGAACAGGAATAGATATAAATTAAAATCTGACATAAAAAATGACTATATTTACCTAGAATCATCATCAGAATCAATCATTAGAATCATCATTCTGAATCTTGCTACAAAAGTCAACAAGCAAATTTTTTGTACAACAAAGGGAAACTAGAGATTGTCAGCTATTATTTTAGGGATTCTGAAAATAAAGATGTTTCAGAAGCCTGAAAATTAGACCAGCAGAAGAACTGCATGCTGTCCTCTCCTTAGTCTTTGTTTCTTTCCTAGGAACAATAGTCTATATACCTCAGAGAGGAGGAAAAGACCTTGGGACATGTAATCTTGGATAGCCTTGCCCTGGGGTTGAATATTTAGGTGGAGTGCTGGCCTGCCCCTGAGTTATGCACATTAATTCCCAAGTACTGCAACCATTCAGTCTAAGTCATCCCCCGTGGTAATTATACCTCTCCACAGCAGCTCCCCAAATTCACTGTTACATTAGGCAATTGTGGCAAGCTGGTAACTTGATAGCAGCACATTATGTAGTTATGTGGGAACTCTGGTTTCTGGAACAGTCTGAGGTTCCCAAGCTCTGGTCTTGTACTATTTGGGCGTGTCTTTCACGAAATATTCTTTATGCAAAAAAACAAACTAAAACCCTAACTACCACCATTTGAGGGATATTTTTCAATAGCAACATGAATTTGGCCCATTTCTTTCAAAGAGCTCTTGCCAAAAAGGAGAAAAGTTGACAATAACAATAAATAACTCCTTTTTATGCTTGATGTTTGTCCCCTAGCTAGTTTGATGCTGTCCTTTTGGGAATTAAAAAGCAGCAAAATAATTATCACCAATGATAAGCCTTAAACTTTTGTTACTTACAGTCACTAAAGTTGATAGGAATGTAAATTATAATATTTCAGATGCAATTAATGAAAATGGGCAGGGAAAAATATAAGGATTTAAGTTCTAGTTTTCATCCTCTTGACAAGAAATAAATTCCCTGTGCCCAGTCATTCACCTCTTAGCTATCTGGCTTAGAAAAACAGGAATGAAAAGTTCTAGATGCATATTTGAATGTCTTCATTAACCAGTTTTGAGGGATGGTGTTACTTAGGGCCTTACAAGCTATACTCCCACAATATCAGAGTGAGGAAGGGTCAGATGCTTTGTGGAGAACTGGCCCAACTGGTTAGATATTCCTGAAGATTATTCCTAAATCCATGTTAGGAAAATGTTGAAGAATAGTGATTTACCCATGACCCAAAAGGAATGGGAGTTGAGGAAGAGGAGAAAAGGATAATGGAGATAAGATTGTTTAAAGAGCTAGATGGGAGGAAGACTCAGAAAAGTCCATTTAATGACTATAAAAAGGATAGGAGCGGGGCTGGGAAGGTGGCTCAGTGGTAGAGCGCTTGCCTTGCATGCATGAGGCCCTGGGTTCAATTCCCCAGCACCACATAAGCAAAAAGAAAAAACACCAGAAGTGGCACTGTGGTTCAAGTGGTAGAGTGCTAGCCTTGAGCTGAAGAGCTGAGGGACAGCGCCCAGGCCCAGAGTTCAAGCCCCATGACCGGACCAAATAAAAAGAATAGGAGCTTGTTCACAGCACACTGTACATATCTTCACAGTACTATTCATGAACGCTAATGAAAATGTTTAAAATACAGGGCGGGTGTGTGACTCAAATGATAGGAACCTGCCTACTAAACCTGAGATACTGACTTTAATAAGTATTTCTTGACTTCAAAAAAAGTGTATTTGATTTTACTATGTGTTTCCTGGAGACACAAAGGAGAATTTTAGGCATGATTTGGAACCTGAGAAATCCAACTAGAAAAGAGAATTTCAAAAAATACATTCAACAACTGGGTTTGTCACACACATTCAAATGATTATCAGGTTCTAGCATAATGAATAAGATTCTTCTTAGTCTACTTCCTCCTGGAGCTCCCTACAGCATGACTGTGCCTGAAGCTAGTTTCCAATGAAACTTCCTGGACAAGTAAGCTGCCTCAGTTTTGATGTGTGCCCTTTGACCTCTAGCTCTTAAATTGGCTGGAGTGTCCAACTAGATGTACTCTTATAATAGGAGTTTCCAGAGGTAAGATTTTAAAGTTTGGGATGATACAACTTCAAAATATTTGTATACAGCTTAGGGAAAGTTTCCAAAGGAAGGAGGGTTACTACTCAGGTGTCTGGAATTTTCCTAGAGGATATTTCCCCAAATACTTTATATCATGAGATCTTATCCATTTCTAATGTTGTAACCATGTTTTACTCTTACAATTACTCATTTACTTTCAGTATCTCCACATCTTCATTTGTATCAGATTCAGTATACTACTATGCTTGAAGCTGGGAACCCTAGTTTCACTTTCTCCTAAAATCCTCATACATCAGCTCAAAGGAACTCTGAGCACAACAATGACCAACAACAGTTGATCCACAGACAGGTCATTGGCCTGCTTTAAAAAGATGCTGAAAAGCCAGGCACCAGTGGCTCATGCCGGTAATCCTAGCTACTCAGGAGGCTGAGATCTGAGGATCATGGTTCAAAGCCAGCCCGGGCAGGAAAGTCCATGAGACTCATCTCCAATTAAACACCAGAAAACTGGAAGTGGCACTGTGGCTCAAGTGGTAGAGCACTTGCCTTGAGCTGAAGAGCCCAGGGACAGTGCCTAGGCCCAGAGTTCAAACCCACGACCAAAAAAAAAAAAATGCTGAAAAGAGAATATTTACCATTGCTCGTAGTTTTACACACATTGTCTTGCAAAGTCTCAAAAACCATCTAAGGCCAGTGCTAATACCCCAATTTAATAAGAGCCTAAATAATAGTGTAAGTACTTAAGTAATCTGACATGGTCAGATAGCAAACAGAGAAAAAGCCCATGTATGGCTGCCCCCACAGCTGATGCTGTGAAGGGAAAAGGCATTGTCTGAACCTTCTCCCATCTGGCCACTATGAGAGAGGGCATCCATGCATTGAGATCAAGTGTTCTGAGAGGGTTTTGCATGTTTTCTCACCTGAAAAGTCTCAACATCAGAGAGCCAAGGATTCTATTCTGACTATAGTTCTTGGGACTTTCCATACAGCTGGATCTTTTACAAAACAAAGCCTAGCCCAAGACATGAGTACCAAGAGACAACAGCTGTAGGGTGGGACTTAGTCGTAGCCTCATCTGAGGTCACTATTGAGCAAACAAGGTCAGGCAAGAAGGATGTATCCTATGAAATATTTCCCCCAAAAAGAAATTTCCAACAAAATCGTGTAATGTTGGCAGTGGGTAGCTTATTGTGTTTAGATGCTGGCATTCACAAATGGCAGTGTCCTTGCTTTTAAGGTTCTTGGGAAAAAAATTGAGCTATAGAGTCTGAAGCAGTAGGGCTCATGATTTTATTTTATCTGGTCTAAGAGGCTTTGGAGCTCAAAGCAGTTTTTTTAATTGTTTCCAAAAAACAATGACATTTTTGGAAGCTGTTTCTAATCTACAAGTGAGCAAATTCAAAAGCAGAAAGGTGGGAGTGAGTAATTCCAGATAATACACTGAAAGTCCAAATGGGCAATTGAGGATATCTGGTATTCCAACTGAAGGTGTGACCCTTGGGTGCACTTATTTATAATACCTGAGAAATCCTAAGTTACCTCCTCCTCATTTATTCATCTTCCTTTGAGAAGAGGCAGCCACTTGGCAAAGTGCTACCAAAGTCAAGGAAGAAAACAGTTTAGGGCCCTGACTGCAACACTTTGTATAGCAATTCTCAAGTATGGAAATGAGAAATACTCTATCTAAATTCTTCAATGAAGGACTGGGAAAATCTAACTTTTCTACACATACACATTAAGTACCATGTTGTCTGTCTGTCTGTGTCTGTCTTCTCTGTCTCTCTCTCTCAAACTCAGGACCTGAAAGCTGTCCCTGAGCTACTTCTTCTCAAGGCTAATGATCTACCACTTGAGCCACATCATCACTTCTGGCCTTTTCTGAGTAGTTTATTGGAGATAAGAGTCTGATGGGCTTGCCTGCCCAGGCTAGCTTCCAACGTGATCTTTCTGAATATTTTAGGATTACAGGTGTGTCTCCTTTGTTTAGGAGAAAAGTTATCAAGAATCAAAAAATGAAAGGTTTTGTGTGCTAATATACAAAGATTAGAATGAATGCTATAGGCACTGGAGCTCTAGGAATAGATTTTAGACAGGGGAGTCATATGACCACATTATAGCTTTAGAAAAGTTATAATTCAAATGAAACATGGAAAATTCAAAATAAGCAAGCACTCTTCTATTTACTCTCTGGAGAAACCCTCTGAAATGACAGAATTTATAAAGGTATTAACTCACCAGGACAGAGCTGTGGAGGAAACATTAAACAAGGGTTAACAACTGCATTTTATTTTGGAAGATTAAAAAGCTGGGGGGGAGGGGGAAGAAAAAAGAGAAAAGAGCAGTAATTTATTGAGAAAAACTACTACAACCTAAAAGCCTAATCAAGAGTATGCAGAAGAAGCCAAGAAACAGCAAGATGAGTTACTCTACAAAGAACCTTGGAAAAGACAATGGGTTTTCCACACTTTTGAGGATGGAGAGGGTGGGACTCTGTCATGAATCTGTTAGGAGTCTGCATAAATAAATTACACAGCCTTCCCCATGCCACAGATTAGCCTCTCTCTCTTGTTCTCTGCAGATGTTGAACTCCAAACTCAGTGACACCGGGGAGCAAAGAGAGAGAGGCTGAATAAAAGCAGGATTAAGTAAAAGTCCACAATCTGAAGGGTGAGACTTGCGAACATCTCCTTGGATCTGGGTGAACACTTATACCTAAGCTTATACTCCAATGGGGGAGACTGGCAAGTTCTTTTTTTGGAGAAAGTGACGGCACCCAAAGAAAACATCTACACAGCCCTTACATGGGAGTCATCTCACAAAATGCTTAGATCCTCTTCAAGTTCTACTCACATATACATGGCTTCCAATGAGCATTTTAGTCCCTCAATACCAAAATGTAACAATCAGCCCAAGGTCTGTAGACAGATGTGGAAATTCCCTAATGTGAAAGATTTAAAAATCAAGGGCAGAATTGGGTGTTGGTGGCTCATGCCAGTAAATCCTAGCTCATTAGGAAGATTACAGTTCAAGGACATCCAGGGCAGGAAAGTTCATGAGACCCTTTCACAACTGATAGGTGAATGTAGTGACTTAGGGACTGTCATCTTAGCTACATAGGAGGCTAACTCAGGACGATTACAATTCCAGGCCAACCCTGGCAAGTAACATTCATGAGACTTTATCGCACAGAAGTAGTTGCTCATAGTTGTGGCATACCTGTATACCAGCTACAATGGGAAGCAAAAAACAAGAGGAATGCAGTAAAGGTATATTCTTGGAGCAGTGTACTACAAGCTGGAGATGTGGCTCAACAAGAATTTCTGTTAGCAAGCATGAGGCCTTGTGTTTAAATTCTAATAAACCGGGGCTGGGAAGGTGGCTCAGTGGTAGAGCACTTACTTGCCTTGCATGCCTGAGGCCCTGGGTTCAATTCCTCAGCACCACATAAGCAAAAAGAAAAAAAGCCAGAACTGGCGTTGTAGCTCAAGTGGTAGAGCGCTAGCCTTGAGCTGAAGAGCTGAGGGACAGCGCCCAGGCCCAGAGTTCAGGCCCCACGACCAGACCCAAAAAAAAAATAAAAAATAAATAAATAAATAAATTCTAATAAGCCAATAAAACATATTTTAAAAAGGGCATTTTAAAATAAATTAAAAAACCCTTGAAAACAGACAATGCAAAAGAAGAAAACTTCAAAAAGAAAAAGAAAAAAATGCAAACCTATTAAGAGTTATTTTAGCCATAAAACAAGATACCACACAAATAATTTCTGAACAAGATAAATCTCTTGAAAGAATTAAAGTAGAATTTTTTTTAATCAGCAAAAGAATTGAAAGGAAGATCATCCAGAAAGTGGGACCAAAATGTGCATGGTGATACATGTATGTATTACTAGCATTCTGGAGACTCAGATAGAAGGATGATGAGGAGTATGAGAGCCTGTCTCCAAACAAAGAAAAGAAAAAGAAAGTAAAAATACCAATGACACTGTACAATGTTAGAATACTAAGGAAAGGGAGAAAATCCTTTCAAGACTACAAAGAGAAGTTCCTACGTAACAACGTCATCGAATTAACAATAATACTAGAAGCTAAAGGACAATAGCGGCATGATAGAACTTACAATGAAAACAATTATTTCTACCTGAACTTTAACACCTGGCCAAATTCAGTTGGGACAAAATTAAAATTTAAGGTACTGTCAGATATGCAAAATGTGGCAAACATTACTTATGCTCACCAACATCTGGTTCTTCTTGAGAATGCCTTGAGAATCATGGGTTCAATCCCCAGCACCCCCCTCCTCAAACACACATACAACATTGAGACGCTGTGAATCACTGGATCACTGGAAAACAACCATCCATGCCCCAAAGGTACTGTTAATGTGCTGGCAATAATTCTCCCTGGCTGCAAATGGATGTCTGAAGAGTGTCATGCTCTGTCCAGTAATATTACCACCTCAAACTCTCATTTTTGAAATTCTTGTTGCATTGTGAAGAGAGAAAGAAGACAAAAACCAGGATATTTGGAAAGACAAATAGGATTTTCTTTCCAAAAAGCTGCATGTAGGGAATATGTGTCTCCTGCTAAAGAGTAGAATAATTTAATGTTGTTGATTTTTAACCAATAAAAGAAAAGCTCTCTAGTAATCCCAGAATAATAGCAAAACCTAAGAAAGTCCCTAAACCAACTCATGCCTAGGGGAAAACCATTACATATCAAGTTGTAATTTGACTATTATGTTACAATGGAAAAATTTTGTTCTATATCCAGAAGATGTAGGATTGGTTTCTCCTGTTTCCTGTTTCACGCACACATGTGTTTGATCCTGGACCTTGAACTCAGCCTGGACATGTCCCTGAACAGTTTTGCTCAAGGCTATAGCACTCTATCACTTAAGCAATAGCTCTATTTCTGACTTTTTGGTGCTTAATTGGAAATAAAAGTCTTATGGACTTTCCTGCCTGGACTGGCTTTGAGCCACAAATCCCAGTGTCTAGAGTAGCTAGATTACAGGTATGCGCCACTGGTTCCTGCTTATTTATATATTTTTAAAAGGGTAATAATGCCATAGCAGCCATGGGAATTAAAACAGGTATCATTAGCAGAAGTTCTTGGCAGTAAGTATGAGGAGAATGTGAATAACTGTTGAAGACTTTAAAGGACACCAATGCACCACTGGACTTTCAGCAGAACTGCAACCCGAGTCCCAGAGAGATCGTAAATCACATCTGTACTGCTGGCCTTGCTAGCTCAAAGCAATGAGTGGTAGAAGAACTGAAAGAAGCTCAATGACAAGAAAAAAATCTTAAACTGAGTAAACAGCTATATTTCAGACCTTTAGTGGAAAAGAATTTCAAATTAGAATGATAAAGCCCTCTTTTCAATTCTCTACTCTCTGTTACTACCTGTCACAGAATTTTCACTAGAACAATTTTGTAAACTAAAGATAAAAAAAACAGAAAACTGCCACATGGTAATATTTTCTCAACAAAATTGCATGAACTTCAGATATTCAGAGGATTTTTGTTAGAGGAGACTTTCAGAAAATTCACCAGAATAGCTGCTATAAGGTTATAAGAATTTATTCCACAACACTTTCAAATCCACCCAATCCACTTTCTTCATGCTCCAATTAGTTCTCAATATGTTAAGATAAATATTAGATGAATATTTCATACTTGTCAATCTTTCAATGCAAGAGATGATCCCATGGTTTTTTACTATCATAATATTCACATTGTTCAAAAAGATTAAGATAAATCAAGAAGAATACACTATTCAACAGTCTCTTAAACAAAAGTGTGTGTGTGTCAGGGGACTGATAAAGACTTCTTATTTGGGAGCTTCCTTTGTTCACAGAATCCTTTTAACAACCATATAGATCTGGATATCTAAAGGTTAGGCAACAAAGGTCTACCTTCCATTGTTTGAAATAGCAACCACACTTCTGTCGCAAAATGTGTGTTGATTTGAAAATGTTTTCTTCTTCTTTTTTTGGTGCCAGTCCAGGGGCTTTAACTCAGAGCCTGAGCACGGTCCATATTTTTTTTTATTTTTTATTTATTTTTTTTTGCTCAAGGCTAGTGCTTTCACTTGGGCTATAGCCCTACTTCTAGCTTTTTGGCAGTTTATTGGAGATAAGAGTCTCACCAACTTTTCTACCTAGGCTGGCTTTGAACTGTGATCCTCAGAGCTCAGCCTCTTAAGTAGCTAGAACTACAGGCATGAATCACGGGTGTCAGGATGAAAATATGTTTTTTTTTTAAAGATATAAATATGTATCAGTAAGTATAAGCATCACCTCTATTTTAAGTATCACCTCTACTGCAAGGCCAGTTGGAGTAATTTCAGTAACAGTGTAAAAAAAAAAAAGATTCCTATTTACTAATTGTGATGTTTGGGTAGAAGTAGGCTGATAATTATTTCACAACTCCAACAAGTGTCTGCAAGAAGACACTTTATAAGATTGGTGCCCTATGAAACTCTGAAGAAAGCATTCATTTCTCTCACACTTGAGGTCACAGATTTTTGCAAGTCAAAAATGTTGAGCATGCCAAAAACATCATGCTGCACACTACCAAATAAGAGAACACTGTTATTCTTACAAGGAAAGGTCTGACAAGTCGGGAAACAGGCAGGGTCAGAAAAGTTTACTTAACACTGAGACTTATTTAACCATCATGAAGCCAAAACACAATGACAGTTTAAAAAACAAACAAATAAGCTGTTTCACAAAACAAAATCTCAGGAAAAGTGGTCTCTACTGGAACTAATCCTTAGATTTTTAGCAAATATAGGAAGTGGGTAAGCCCTAAAAACCCTCACAACCTTTCTAGAAATTTCCATTTATGCTTGTCACATGCATTTTCACAAAAATAATAAGGATGAAAACAGGCTCAATTTGTTAGTAGAAACTTGAACAAAGAAGAATTGATCTTAAAACATTGCAAACAACTTCGTTAAAGGTTGATCTCTTCAAGAGTCATTCTCCTAACTATGGGAGGGAAAAGGAAGAAAAGAGAAAAATGGAAGATAGGAAAAATCGAGTTATTCATTACAATTTTCCATTTTTGTTTAAACACAGCAGGAGGGCAAAGCTGCTGGCTTCTCTTGGTCCCCACAAATGCCAAGAGGGATTATGCAAACTGTGCAACCACCCAGATCTTATTTAACGTTATAATCATTGTTCTCATCTAATGACTTTTGCCTGCTTTCACTCAAATATTCCTGTATCTTGTTTTCTGCCAGTTTGGACTCACTGGGAGTCCTGGATTTGTAACTGCAGAAAAAAGCTTTAAACAAAAAACAAAACAAAAAACCTTACTACTTTTACAAAAAAAAAAAAAAGCAAACATCAAGCGACATCTAGTGGACATCTGAATATTATTTTCTAAGGCTTCTGGATAACAATATTTTCAACAATATATTAATTATGTACAAATTTTGTTCCTCAGAATCTCAGTCTTTTCCTAAAATAGAAAAACATATAACAAAAGATTGTACAATGAAAATAGGAAAGTTGCCATTTTTTTCTTGAACAGAAATAATAATTCTTTTCAAAGTTAGAACAATATTTGTTAAGGATAACCCATCCTGGAAATAACTACAACTACAATGCATGTGGAAAAGGTCACAGTCTATTCAACATTGAATTTATTTGGTCAATCAACAATGGTATCAGTGGGTCTTAAGATGGCACATAAAGTTATAAATTCCTGCTTATAAACTTCCAGAACATTATTAATGTGGTAAGTCTACATATAGTTTAATCATCATCCCTATTTTCAACCCATGTCCAAGAAGGCAATGAAAAAAATTACGCAAGCATGTAAGTTCCCTTTTCATAACCTCTAGTAATTTTTGCTGGTATCATCACCAGTTAAAGGACAGAGCTACCCAGAAATCAGTTAAAAACTTAATTGGGATTGGAATTACATAATGACTTTTCTTCTTTAAGGAATTTTGTATTTCTAAAAGGTGTCATAGATAATAAATGCATTGATGTGTAGAGACTACATGTGTGAGAGAAGCAGAAAGGGAAATTACAGACTGATAAACTGAAAAATGACATTTAATATAGTATTTTCTTTCCTTTCTTTAAAGGAAACTTAGAATACATGTAACTGTGTAACCCAAATGCCAGCTGTCTGGCTGTCCCCAAGCTTTCCGGTCTTTTAGAGTTACACACACTTACACACACACACACTTAAACACACACACACTTACACACACACACACAAACTTACACACTTACACACACACACACTAAATAAAGTCCTCATCAAACTTCTCGTGGAGAAAGTAACACCCTTCTTTTCCCCCCCACCTCTCCCATTTATTGTAAGGATTTGCAGGAGCTCGACTTCCTCATCCACACCTTCCAAGCTTCATTCTACTGTCTTCTCCTCACCCACTGTGGCCGACATGCAGACTTTTTTGCTTCTATTAAACCCTCTAAAGTGCCACTGGCTAACAGTAGTCCGCCTGCGAAGTGCGGGTACTAGGAGGTCAACAGCACAGATGGCTCTGCACACATTAAAATGTAGTTTATGAAGTGATACAATGTCTGGGATTTGTTTCAAAGTCATTCCTTGAAGTTGGGAGTGGAAAAGTAGGGGGGGAGGGGGATCCAGAAGAAACCAAATCAGCTGTCAGATGACAATTATTGAAAGTGAGGGACAAGCAAGTACAGGGGATTTCATTACACCACTCACTCGACTTTTTATATATACTTAGAATTTCCATAATAAATTTTTAAAAGAAAAATTTCTTGGCAATCCCTGATGCAAGAAAATTTTCACTGACTCTTCTCCCATGGGTCTCCTTTCCACATTTGGGGCTCCCTTTCTCTTAATTGAGGGGTTCTTTACATTAGCCTGGCTGCCTGCCTTCCTGCCTGCCTGCCTTCCTTCCTTCACTATCTAATCAAATCCTCTGGGACTCAGAGACTTGGGTTGCCTATCATAGTGGCTTCTTTAGTCTCTAAAGAAACCAATTTTTACCCTAAGAGAAATTCTGCCCTAGATATGCAGAATATCTCCTTCAGGTAAAACTGATTTAACCTGCATAGCACCTAGCTCATACAACATTTTAAAATGTTAGCTCTCTATATGGATTCTGATTCAAGTACTAATGATTCTGTAAAAAGCAGCACAGGTAATTACATTGGGGTGAAGCAGTTTAAAAAATCATTTAGGCCTACAAACATGTATGTCTTGGGGAGAATACACAGATCAAATCTGGCTAATAATTATTTGTGTTCTAAACAAAAGATGTTCAATGGAGACATTGTGCTGTACCTAAAGAAATTTTTGACAATAATCTCACTTCTTCTCCCTCTCTTCCCTTCTCATTTCCCAGTCCATCTCTAGCCTAACTGCACACTGTATGAGCCCAAGTGCTGAGCATCCATCACAGCCCTGGCTCATCACAGGCCTCCTGAAAGCCTGAGGAAAGCCTTAGGTCCCACACATTAACTGTGGAGATGTGGGAAGAGGGGGTTCAGGAAGCTGAGGAAAACAAGATAAGCTGACTTCTCTCCTACCTTCCCCAGCATCCACCAGCTCCTTCAAATTCCCTTTGTCTACTTTGGCAGAGAAAATATGGGCATTCCTTAGGGCAGCTCAGAAGTCAACTAAGGTTACTGTTCAAAGTCACCAAAAGGTGTGTACATGAAGAGAGGGAGGGAAGTTTCACAAGCGAAGTGATTCTCCAGTTCAAAATATGTATGGGGAAATAAGAGAAGTCATTCCAAATAACTATGCTAATCATACCGAGGTGAAAATTGTGCACAGTGTCCCCTTTTCACATTCTCAGGAGGGAGGATAGAGGGATTTGAAGGTGGAGAAAAAAAAAAAAATAGTTGTGGAAGCCATACCCTCCTGCCAACCGCCTCTGAGCAAGGGGCTTGGAAAAGCAGACGTGTTACCACTGGCATGTGCCATTGTCCCTGAACACATGTGAGACAATGTCAGCACTTACTTCTGGCTCTAAATTGGAAAAACACTTCCTCTTTCTGCCAACACCATTTTCCCTCCTACTCACCCCCGGAGACTGACATGGTTTCCATTCCAAGGAGCCCAGGGACCGATTCCAAGGAGACTGGTAACATATTCCAGTGAGAGCTGGCAGACAGCGTGAGACCAGCATAGGGATCCGTTTAGTCTGAAATGAATTAGCAAACACTTTTTAACTTACCCTTTGAAGATTTTATTGCCTTATCATCAAACCATTTGTTTTGGCTAGTGATTTTTCTGACTATGAAAAAGTGGCTCATCTCTTCTGATAACTAGACAGACTCAGTCAACAGGAAACTTTTCTCCCCCTGAACACTATTAATCTACTATTACAGAATTATTCTCCACCCCTACGCACCACATGCCAGGACCCTCAGCTTTAATCTTTTCCTCATATTATTGTGCCTATTGTCTCTATTCCAAACGTTCTCATTTCAAATCTATAGCTGCAAGGGACATCATAATATCACTTACTTTTACTCACCAAAGATATAGTTGCTAAGAGGTATTTATTGAAACATCACCTGTGAAATTGCCTGCTTCCCAGTCAGGCCAAATATTTTCTTGTCAACTAAAACCCACGTGGTGTTTCCAAATGAGGAACACTTGGGATTTTTATTTTCCTTAAAGTTGAATATATTTCTGCATGCAGTGAATGAACTTGTATAAGAGTATTTTGTCACAAAATTTCCCCTCTAATCCTGGCACGTTAGCAAATAGTCAGAAAAGGCTACCTTCCTGTATAGTGCTAAGTCTACCTCAATTTTTGGTATAGTGTTCAAACCTCAGTGGAAAGTGAAGTGTGATGACATATTTCACTCTGGACCCTGACCTGCTATGGTTTGGCTAGTGTCATCAACCAACCCATCTTAGCTTCTCTTTGCCTCGGGTAGTTTATCTGTAGTCTAACAAAGCCTTAAGTCATCTTGAAAAGATTCATTCTTAACTGGTTTTCCAGCTTCTCTGTTATTGCCACTCATCTTCCCTTTGTTATTAACATGGCTGCCAGCTTGTTGTTAGATTTACTAAAGCTAATCTGAAGCTCAGTTCTGGTGATGGTATTCTTCTATGGCTGACAATAGCTTCCCTGGCATTTTGGAAGTGTGAACCTGCAAGCTATAATTCTAGAATATTTATAAAAAAAATTCTATCTGTAGCCATGATCATTTACCTTACTTCAACTTTAGCTTTGTCCTTTTCTGAATGTGCTGTGTGTTTTTTTTGTATTTCATAGCATATCATGCATTGCACAGATGTATTTTTTTATACTTTCTCTAGTAAATATTTTTCTTTAAATTTGAAATACTGTCTCATTATGGAGCCCAAGGTGGTCTCAAACTTAAGATCCTCCTCCCTTAGCCTCCAAAGTGCTAGGATTACAGATATGCACCACCATGCCCAGATCTGAAATACTAATGTTCCCAAGAATAACTGCTGCCATTTATTGATCAAATATCCTTTGCCATCTACTATGTAAGATACATCAGTAGATTTTTTTCTACCAATGTAAATTGTAATGATTATCTGTAATTTTTTAAGTGCTAGGTCAGTTAAGAAAGGAATATGGCAGAGAAAGGAAATCATGTGACATGTCATTGGAAGATGACACTTCAGTTGGTCTTCACCATGTTATCCTCAGACATAAGCATTAGGCTTAAGTAGACAAAGAAATAGGGGTAGAGAACAAAGGTAGGCATAGTTTAAGAATCCCAATCACAAGTGGGACTTGACTGGTCATTATGTCAATTCGTGATGATCATCTTTATTTTGCAGATAAAAAAAACTAGAAGAGGTGAAATGATGTGCAGCCCCTGACTGGTGTGTGACAGCTCATGCCTTAGCTGTTTACATCATCCAGAAAGGCACAAGGCTGATAGACTGATGATATTGGCACTTGCCTGACACACAGATGTTAGGGAAGTACCACCAATAAACGAATGGTGACGCCTTCATCTTCTAAAACAGCCTCATTTCATATAGCTGCCACCAGGTGGCAATATTTGCTATGGATATACAGTCTAGTCTTTCAAAGAGCAAAAAAGATGCCACAGATCATCTGATGCTGTTATTTTATGATTAAAAAAAACAACAACAAGACACACAGATACAGACACACACAAAATCCTATGATCTGGAAGCTTATTTATTCAATCACTTCAAGCTAAAGAACTTAAACTTACATGTAAAATTCCCAAAGGTAGTGCTTTTTCATTCTATCTACCTGCATATTTATTTCTTCAGAACTTGTAACTTTCCCACATTTTCATCATTGAAAGTATACATAAAAGTAGTAAAAATATAATCAAAATTTATTTTTGGCAGTACTAAGGTTTGAACTCAGAGTCTTGTGCTTGCTAGAGATAGTCAACCTATCACTTCAGCTTTTTTTTTTTTTTGTCCCAGCTCATTTTGGCATTTGTCAGATAAGGTCTTGAGTTTTTGCACAGGATTGTCCTTATCATGGTTTTCCTACTTAAACCTCCCACATAGAGCTGGTATTACAGGCAACTATTGCCAGACTGCTTACTGACATGGGGTGGGGGTTTCTTACTAACCTCTTGCCCAGGCTGGGTTCAACAAGCTGTGATTCTCTCCATCTTCCTCCCCCAATACCTGGGATTACAAGATATGGCCACTGCACCCGACCTACAATCACAAATTTTAAAACATCTTATAGTGAATCTGTAATTTTTCAAAAACCAAGTTATATAACTTTAATGCACAAAAAGTTAAAATAAAGATAATGCAAAAAAAAAACTGTCAGCAATTCCAACAAAGATAATCATTTCAGCACACATTCTGTCATCTATAAAACTCATTTTAAATAATTACACAATTCAATAACTTGTTAAAATTTCTGTAATCTTACTTCCATAGTCGGTGCACTTTTCCTTCATGAGACCTGGGATTCATTGAAATCCTCCCAACTTAGCCTTAGTCTCTAACAAATTTTTAGCACATACTAATTATATAAAACAATGAATTTCATTGACATTTTCATACATGTATACATTGTACTTTGATTATATCTTTCACCTCTTTCCTACCTTTCCCTTCACGATGGTCCCTTCCAAATAGGCCCATTGTACTTTCATGTAATTAAAAAAAAACCCAGAGTCCATGTATGAAAAAATTTGCAGTTTAGTCTAGCTATTTTCCTTAACATGACCTCCAATTCTATTATCGTGCAAATAGCATTTTACTTTTTTTGGGGGGGGGGGTCCGGTTGTGGGGCCTGAACTCTGTGCCTGGGCGCTGTCCCTCAGCTCCTCAGCTCAAGCCTAGCGCTCTACCACTTGAGCCACAGCACCACTTCCGGCTTTTTCTCTTTGCGTATGTGGTGCTGAGGAATCAAACCCAGGCAGGGCCTCATGCATGCAGGGCAAGCGCTCTACCACTGAGCCACCTTCCCAGCCCACATTTTACTCTCTATGGCTAGGCAAGACCTCATTTGTGTACATGCACAATTTTTTCATCCCTTCATGGTGAGGAGCATCAAGGCTGATCACAAAACTTAGCTATTGTGAATAGTCCTACAATAAAAATAAGCATGCTTTAATCTATAGCATGCTGCCAGACTCTTTAATCTATAGCATGCTGCCAGACTCTTTTTATACCTAGGCTAATATACCCTTATATATAGCAGGATTGTATGACATCAAGGGCTGGCAATGAGGTTTCAACTCAGGGCTTTGTGCCTTGTGAAGCAAGCACTTTACCACTTGAGCTATGGCCCTAGCCTGTTTTTTCCCCTCTGCTTATTTTTGGAAAGTCTTGACTTTGCTAGGGATGACTTGGACCATGCTGGAATGACATGTCACCACGCCCAGCTTATTTGTTGACATGGGGTCTCCTTTGCCCAAGCTGTCCTCATACCCGTTGTTCTGGTAGCTGCAATTACCAACATGAAACAGTCATGCTTGGCTTCTAGTTCTTCAAGGACTTTCATGACTGAGCACTAACAATATATGAGGATTTCCTTTCAACACATCCTCACCAGAACTTGTTTCCATGATAGTCCATCTGATTGGGATGAGATGGGAATTCAATGTAGTCTAAATTTGCATTTTTCTTTCACAGATAAAATGAACTTTTTTTCATACATTTACTGGCTACTTATATTTCTATTGAGACTTCTGTAATCTATGTATTAATTTTGAGTCTCAAATACTATGTATATTGTCATTATCAAGTGACAAAGGTTTTCTCCCATTGTTTCTCTCCACTTTGCTCTTTTTTTGCTGTACAGCTTAATTTTCTGTAACTTGCCAATCTATTTCTAAACTACTAGAGTGCGATTCAAATAAGTCTATGCCTATGTCTGATTCTTGAAGTGTTTTCTTCTAGGTTAAAAGTTTTAGGTTGCACCTTAAGATCTTTAATCCATTTTGAATTACTTTTTGTACAGGGAGAATCTTGCACAGGCTTGTTTGTAGATGTGGATATTCAGTTTTCCCAGCACCATTTGCTGGAGCTTTTTCCTAGTATTTTCTGCACATTTTGTCAAAAATCAGGTTGTTAACTGTGTGGGCTTACTTCTGGGTCTTCTATCCTACTGGTCTACATATCAATTCTTGTGCCAGTACCATGCTGTTGTTACTCTAACTCTGTGGTGTAATTTGAAATTAAGTATTTTGTTTAGTACTGCTTTTGCTCAATTCCTCTGGCTTCTTGGGGGAGAAGGGGGGTTCTTTCATGCTTCCTCATGAATCTTACAGTTGTCCATACCCGTAAAAAAAAATTGGAATTTTGATGGGGCTTATATTAAACTTATAGTTTTTGATTGCTTTTGGTGAGACATTTTTACAGTATTAATTCTGATAATCTATCAACGTAGGAGGCTTCTAGGATCTTCAAATTTTCTTTAGTATTTTCACCATGTAAGTTTTTCATCTCCTTGTTTAGGTTTACTCTTATGTATTGAGTACTTGGTTCAATATATTGCTTTTCATCACATACTTTTTGTATGTGCTTGCAGGTATTGGAGTGTGAACTTGGTGTCTAGGTGCTGTTCTGAGTATTTTTCCCTCAAAGCTGGAGCTTTACCTCTTGATCCACAGTTCTACTTCTGGCTCTTTGGTGATTAAGTAGAGACAAAAAAAAAAAAACTCACTTTCTTGCCCAGGTTCTCTTTTATGATCTTGAGATCTCAGCCTCCTGAACAGTGAGGATTAGTCCTCAGCCACTGGCACTCAGCTTCATCTCATATATTTATAGTTTGTTGGGGTTTTGTCGGTCATGGGGAAAAACTCTGGGCTTGGGCGCTGTCTCTCAGCTCTTCAGCTCAAGGCATGTGCTCTACCACTTGAGCCACAGCTCCACTTCATTTTCTGATGTTTATTGGAGATAAGTCTCACAGCTTTTCCTGTCCAGGCTGGCTTTGATCCACAATCCTCAGATCTCAGTCTCCTGAATAGCTAGGACTATAGGCATGAGCCACTAGTGCCTGGGGTTCATATTCTTGAAAGGATTCTTCAAGTCAAAATGTTATTTCCCATGTGTTTATTCTTTTTGGTAAGAAAAAAAAAGCAGTATCAAACACCAACAATATAATCCATCTCCAATTAGAAAAGACTCACTCCAACATTTTATTTTGGCTTTTGATAAGGCATCCCTCCCTCTTCACCTATCTTCATAGGATAGAATACTAAGGGTATTTCTCAGCTAAAAAAGCTCAGGTCAACTATAGAAAAAAAATTTTCACAACCAAGATAAAATAGCTTTGCCTATCTCCTCAGGGATATTATTATTTTTACTAGAATGAGTACATGCCTTAAGATTTGCATATGGATTTTATAAGCAACCTTTTTCTTTTTTTTTGGTCCGGTCATGGGGCCTGACCTCTGGGCCTGGGCGCTGTCCCTCAGCTCTTCAGCTCAAGGCTAGCACTCTACCACTTGAGCCACAGCACCACTTCCAGCTTTTTTCTTTTTGGTTATGTGATTCTGAGGAATCGAACCCAGGGCCTCATGCATGCAAGGCAAGTGCTCTACCACTGAGCCAACTTCCCAGCCCAAGCAACCTTTTTCTATACTCCCTGAATTTTGAATTATTGTACCATCAGTATTGTAATTGAGTTTTGGTCCATGATTTCAAACTTCTGTACCATGAAGTTCTGCTAACAGAAACTGCTGACAGTTTCACCTCACCAGCACACTCCAGGTGCTTACCTTTCTTAGCCTGCCAGTGCTCCTATTTACCTTAAAAAATAAGTAGATAGAAAATGACGCTGCAGTACCTCTCCAGTAAGGTGAAACGGAGATTGTCAACAAGGCTTTTGTTTTCCTTTCTAGTGGGGAAAAATCTGCCTGTAGAAGAGGACATTTCACTCATCTGTCTAGTTATCTGGAGCCATGTACAACCAAGAAGACTCAAGAAAACAAGTCTACTTTACTTATCTCAAGGTTTTCATCTAGTTGTCTCCTTAGATCACATGATGCTCACATCTGTAATTCCAGCTACTTGCGAAACCCAGATGAAGAAAATTGTGGCCAGCTTAAGAAAAAGTTTTTGGGGCCTCATTACAACAGAAAAATCTAAGCATGGTGGTAATTTATCTGCCATTCCAGCTATGAAAAGAAGTGTAAAGAGAATGATCACAGTCCAGACAGACTAGGCAAATACTAAGATCTTTTCTCAAAAATACCTAGATTAAAAGGGTTGGAGGCATAGTTCAAGAGGGTGTGTTCAAGTGGTTCCTTGCAAATATGAAGTCCTGTATTCAAATCCCAACTACTGTAAAAAAAGGATAAACATTATAAAGTCTTACTGAAGAGTACATCTCTTGGTAGCCACCTAATAATATGTATTCTTATTCAACTGTTACACTAGCTAAGATTAAGTTGTACCAAACACAATCAACAGTTCCAGCAATATTCCATCCCTCAAACAATGGCTGGGAGTCCACAGGGCACCTGATAAAGAAACTTTAAGCACTCAAAACTGGCCCAAGTTGGGTGCTGGTGGCTCATGCCTCTAATCGTAGCTACTGAGGAGGCTGAGATCTGAAGATCACGTTTCAAAGCCAGCCCGGGCAGGAAAGTCCATGAGACTTTTATTTCCAATAAACCACTAGAAAACTGGAAGTGGCACTGTGGCTCAAGCAGTAGAACGCTCGCCTTGAACTGAAGAGCGTAAGGACAGCACCTAAGCCCAGAGTTCAAGCTCCAAGACCCACAAAAAAAAAAAAAAAAAACTGGCACAAAGGAGTCTGGTAAGCATAAAGTACACTAACAAAGTTACAGCAGATGTTAGTCAAGAAAATCCACAAAAGCAGTCCCATACCTGTAATGTATATCTGCTTACAAATAAGCTATGTACTTGGGATGGAATAACCCAAAAAATATTAAGTCATTCATTTTATTCCTCTTAAATATTTTCTTGGGCATGGCCTATTTATTGTTACTTCAGCAAGGGAAACTTGGATAAGTACAACTAATACTTTGGCTGATGAGCTAAAACTCAGAGGAACCAACTAACCAGAAATTCCTAAATAACACTTCCTTTTACAAACAAGCCTCTACTTAGTCAAACAAGAAGTTACCAAAAGGAGTATCAATGTTAAGAAAAAAAGCACAACAATAAGCTGAGGGTTCTCCCCTTATTTACAAAGAATCTTAATATTACTAAGAAAATTTGACAAGAAAACATCGTTTTGATTATTTTTAGTTCAGCTTATTCAATGTGTACCTGTGAGAGAATTCATTTATGATTCAAGCACTGATGATTCATACAGCAATTAAAGCAGAACCGAGATACTCTTTATTGAATTAAATTGTACATCTGATTTTTTAAAACTTGTCAAGTATTCACAAAGCAGATAGATTTTCATACTAGCAATTTCAGAAACACAAAATAAGTTTCCATATAATCCCGACAGAAGTAACCTTTCCTTCTATCATTAAGAAAATAAACTATTTTTTACAAGTTAAAACTATTAAGTTTACTATGGTGCAAAACACCAAAAACACTTGACGCAAAACCTATTATTTTTAATAAAAAGTATGCCTTTTCATTTTCTATTCTTGGCCCAAATTTTAATTCTTTCCAGTAGAACCAAAACCTCCTGAACCCCTTTCAGTATCATCCAAGACCTGAAAAGATAGAAAGATAGCAAGCCAGAGTTAATTTTAGTCTTTTTACTTCTCCATAGCTCCTACTAAAAGATTTTCATTCCCTGCTATATATCATCTTTTAAAAAGGGAGATTACAGGCCTGCATGGTGACATATGCCCATAATCTCAGCATTCAGGAGGCTGAGGCTGCAAGATCAAAAGTTCCATGCCAGCCTGGGCTACAGCAAGACACTGTCAAAAACCAAACCAAGGAGATTACCAAAAGAAGAAAAATTTTAAAAGGCTGCATGCATACACTGGAATACTGGAGAATTTTCAAGAGCTAAGAAAATGGCAGAATTTCATAGTGTATTTATGTAATTTACTATTCAAAAAAAATACTATATATTTACCTGAAAACCAAGAAAATCCAAAAGATTTCAATTTTGCTTTCCATAGCATTATTCATATACACAATCTAGTTACAAACAGCATCTATTATCTTCTGACATTTCTTCTTGTTATTTGTTATGTTATATTCATTCTCCATTCTTATGATACTTACTTGAACTTCTTCAATTTCTGGATAAAAAATCTGCTCACAAATGAGCTGAGCAATTCGATCACCCTTTTTCACTTGAAAGAAAGCAAAAACAAAAGTGAATTACTGATATTTCTCTGAAGCATTTTCTATATTATCCCACTCAATGAGGATTAGAGGAATGCTGCAGACACATAATAAATTCAGTACACTTATGTGAATGAATGTATTTAACATACCTTCAAACTTCTCTTTGCCAAAATTGAACAAGATAACACCAACATTTCCCCTATAATCTTCGTCTATGACACCAGCTAGAAGAAAAGAAAAATTCTATTAACCTTGATTTATGCAGCCAGAACACTAGCCTAGATTATTCTTTGTAGCTCTGAAAATTTTATCCTTACATATGAACCAGTAAACCTTGTGGTGGTACTATGTACAGCATGAAAAGAACACTGACAGGGCTGGGAAGGTGGCTCAGTGGTACAGCGCTTGCCTTGCATGCCTGAGGCCCTGGGTTCGATTCCTCAGCACCACATAAGCAAAAAAAAAAAAAAAAAGCCAGAAGTGGTGCTGTGGCTCAAGTGGTAGAGCGCTAGCCTTGAGCTGAAGAGCTGAGGGACAGCGCCCAGGCCCAGAGTTCAGGCCCCAAGACTGGACCCAAAAAAAAGAAAAGAAAAGAACACTGACATTATTGGAGTGCAAATAAGAATTTGGAAAATGGATCATTTTCTAACTTGGCTCCCTTATCAAATTGCTGAGTGGCAATTATCTCCAATCTGTCTACTCATGGCATACTTGCCAAGAGTAGGAAAAAATTATGATTTGGGCTTCAAGGACTTTTCCTGGTAGCAGCTTTTTACTAATATTCTCATTGAAATATGACAGTTATAAAGATGTCAAAAAGTCTGAAGATCTACATTGGAATAAGTCAATGCTGACACTGTTTATCAGCAGTCTTGAAAGTATCAGGATATTCCATAAAAAAAAAAAAGCTATACTTTTCAGTCTTAATTTGAACCACAAATTTTTTTCAAAACCATGATCTCTTAGAGGACCTTACCTCTCAAGCTTTACAATGGGTACACTTCTGCACACTCATAAATAATGTGAACTTCTAATTGTCCAGTTAGTAGCTTTTTTCACATTATAAACAAAGATAAAGCAGATCTTTGCAGATTTGAACCAGTCCCTGCTATGGCCCAGAAATCTACCAGACTTGTTAGACTTGCTTTTTGGGGGTTGAGAACTTAACGAGCTTCCACAAACATAAGCACATATAATACAAGTGCACCAGCTGCTCATTTTTTTTAAAAAGATGGCGACTTGTCATATCATGCATCCATTTAAAGTACTCCATTACTTTGTAGTATATTCAAGTTGTGCAACCATCACTACAATCAGTTTTAGAATACTTTTAGTACCTTGTTTTAGAATACTTTTAGTACCTTAAAAAGAAATTAACTGTTATCAAGTCACCCACTCCTGAACCCCACTCCCTATACCAATTACATCTTTCTGCTTGGTTTGTAAAAAAACTGAATGAGATACATATAAACAATATAGCTCTACTTCATATCTGACTTATCCTTATTAGCACTCTTATCTTCCAAGAAAATAATAGTCAAGAATCCAGCTCAATGGGTACTCAGGCTGGTTGGCCATACTCCAAATTATCTTAAGGCCATACAAAAAAATTACTTAGAACAAAGGTAATTCAAACTACATCCTATCTCCATTTTCTCACGAAGGTGGAAAACCAGGCTGATTACAAGCCTTGAAGCCTGCTATACAGTCTAGAAAGCAGCTAATGCAATTCATCTCATATCTGGACTGAATGACAGCAATAAGGCAATAAAACTTGGGCAAATTCAAGGAAACCTTTCTTCCTTCACTGTGAACTGTCCATTATTTTAGTCCTTAACACTTAGGAAAACTGATAGAAAAAAGGGACCACTTGTCTCCATGTTACTTATACCAAGCAAGTTTTGACTGCAGGTATGGTTTAGCTTAGATTTAAGAGAGCAAACCTTCTGTACCATATTGTGCTGGAACAAAGGACCACAGAAGGCTGGAGAATTTGAGGCAGAAGCTCAAGTAAGTTTGAAAAAGACGACGTAGCTTGATTTCTAGCCTTTTTTTTGGGGGGGGGGGGCCTGAATGCTGGGCCTGGGCGCTGTCCCTCAGCTCTTCAGCTCAAGGCTAGCACTCTACTACTTGAGCCGTAGTGCCACTCCCGGCTTTTTTCTTTTTGCTTATGTGGTACTGAGGAATCGAACCCAGGGCCTCATGCATGCAAGGCAAGCGCTCTACCACTGAGCCACTTTCCCAGCCCCTTCCAGGCTTTTTTGTTTCTACTTTAAGAAAAATTTAAGTTAACCATTTGAGAGACAACATTTTACAATTAAGTTTACATATTACTTTTTTCACTAAAAATATTAGAGACAGCCTTTTAGATTAATATACACACATAAACCTTGGCCATTCTTTTCAGACAGAAAATGTGGAATATATACCATTGCTATCATTATTATTTTGCCTGTACCTGGGCTTAAATTAGGAGGCCATACCCTTGCCTGCTCAAAGCTATCACCTCAGTCATGCCTCCAGTCTAGCTTTTAGCTGGTTAATTGGAGATGGGAGTCTCACAGACTTTTCTGCCTGGGATGATTGCAAACTATGACATGCTAGGTCTCAGCCTACAGACTAATATTACAGGTATGAGCCACCAACACAAAGCTGCAAATATTCTGAACATTATGGTATTTTCAACCTTACAAAAATCTCCCTTTTCGCAAAGGCTTCTGCTATGTATTTGTAACACACTCTTGTCTGGGGTGCTCTACTAGCTGTAGATCTTGAATCCTACAGGGCCAAATAATCTACTAAGATTTTATGCGTGGAACACAAAAATGTAAAAAAGCCTTTGACTAAAGATAAAACTGGAGCCAATGAAAATGCATGGCAGAAAAAGAGATCTTCAACTGAAACCTATTTCTTAAGTATGAGTGCTTACGGTATGCAAAATTCAACAGTTCCAAATACATTTACTAAACTGTCATTTGTGTTTTGAGAATCATCTAAGACTTATTCTTTTCCTGCATAAAAGACACAAGCATCAGGGATAGTTTTCTTCAGAGAAAACTTCAAGTGTCTTGAAGTTATCATTGGAAAAATCATGCATTGGAACTGGCAGAGTGATTAACTGACTTCAGGCAAAAGTTCCAAGACTTTGGCATGTCATTTGTTGGAAACCTTTAGTGAAAACTATCCACACCTACCAGATGTGAATTCTGAACAGAATCCTGCATACTCAACTTTTCCCTTTGACCCTTATTTACAGCTTAAGATTTCTAACAGTGTCTCTTCAGGAAAAAAAAAAAACATTGCCAACTATAATAAACTTATACCTGCGACATTATTAAGATACTTTGCATTCAAAAACATACCACAATGTGATTTTATGAATAACCCCATACCATACATCAAGCAACCTAACTTTCCAATTAAATTTTTTTCCCAAAAAGTTGCTAAAATTAGTAACAAAATCGGGGTAGGAAAAAATGTTTCCACATTAAAAAAGTCAAGTCCCTAAGACATGTATCATTAAACATGTGATGTGTCAGATGCTTTTTACATACACTATCATTTCATCCTTCCACCCTTCAGAGGTAGGCACACTAGTATCTATTTGTACGGTTAAGGAAACTAAAGCTCCGAGTCAATATTCCTTTCATAATCCTTTGAAATTGCATTCAAAATATATACAGTCTTTCATATTCTTAAGGTAGACTATTAAATGCATGCCAAATGACCACATGAAGTATTTCTGAGAATACTGTTCAGGGACTCAACCCAATTACAGGCTGTCAAAAACAATCCTTGCTATTAAAAAGAAAAAAACAAAAACTGAAGAACTGCGATTGGCCTTCTGTCTTGTACCACAGCACCACCTAGTGACACCATGGGGTGACACAAAGACCCTTCCAAAACGTTAGATTAAGACAGCCAGGGGTTAGTAGGTTCTTTTAACCACTGCAGTAGCACAAAGACCCAGCAGATTCTGGACAATACTGAAGGGATATAGGAATGGTAATCTCCATCTTTAATTGCAGTCTAAGGAAAAAAGAGGTAGAAATCAGATGTATATACTCCAGTTTTGAACATAAAACAACTTTCTCACCACTGAACAAGTTTCATCATCTTAAAATCCTCCTAAAGTAGCTGCATAAAAAGTCACAAGAGAATTTTGCATATCGATTTATCTGAGTCAAAATTAAATTTGATAGAAGTATAGATTATCACTACACCAAGTTAAAAATCTTTTCTTAGTGTCGTTATCTGATTAATACAAACCTTACAAAATGACTAAAAATAGGATGTTACCAAATAGTATATAAACTATATATTTAAACTGTCTTATTACTTCAGATTAAAACTCTAAAGCAAGATATAATAAAATCTGCCATGTGAATATGTACATTTTTAAGGACTAATCACATTTATCAACTACAACAGTAAAAATATTACCTCCTACATCAATGAAGTGTTTTGCAGCCAAGCCAGAACGTGGAGCTAAAAAAAAAAAAATGCTATTTTAAGTGGAGAAGGGCAATATAGATATAAGTGATGCAATTTAGGTATGATACTCTTTTAGCATCTCTTTCTTCATGCTAATTTAAACAGAACATTCTGAATACATTTATCACTATGAAATAAGAAAGCCTGTGTTTTAGAAAAGTAGGAACTTCGACAATAAATGCTACCTCTTGCCTTGACTTTTACATTCCATCCCTTGATCTTTCCCCACCCTAAAAATATAGTCAATGATGTTAAAGGGACCAGGCAAGTGCCCAATTTTTTTTTCTGGATAGTCTTTGTTCATCCTCAAAGTTTATGTGATTATGATAGATTTTATGAAAAAAGCTCAATTTGCTGACCCATCTGCAGTTGCCTTGGTTGGACCAAATGAAACGCCCTCCATGGTCTGGGAGCTACATTGCCCTATATGGCCAAAGTGTTTCTTCCACACATAGCTGGTAAGTCACTCTCCTAGAAGGACTCACCGTTTCACTTTTCTCTTCATGTTTAGTCTGATAGCTACCTATATTATGCTCTTTACAAGCTTTAAATTCACTCTCTGGTAACAGTGGTTTTCCCAGAAAAGTCAAACCTGCTGACTTGCAGTTCATTTTGTCCTAGCTCTTCCCATTATATAAGAGCTATTTCTCCTCTAGACAACTGAAATGTCCCTTTTTATCCAATGGGAGAGAAAATACTGAACAAGACAAGGTTCAATGGGTTAAAATTTAGTTTTACTTTGTATGGTACAGTACAGGCCTTGAACTCAGGATCTTGCACTCTCAACTTGGCTTTTCTAAGCTCTACTACTTGAGCCATGATTCTAGCCCCCAGGACTTTGCTGATCATATTGGCTTCGAATTTCAACCACCTGATCTCAAGCCTCTCAAGTTATCTAGGATTGCAGGCAGGAACCACTCACACCTAGTGGAGTTCTATTCTTACTATAAAATAACAAAACTATTCTTGATATAAACAAAGAGAGAATATGATCTTACATACAATCTAATTCTTGCAGGGCAGAGCCAATGGTACAAGCACCAATTAAAATTACCTTAATTTTCAGTTTTTCTAAGGCATTTAGCCCAACCTCTTCGGCCAATGTGTTGAGCCTTAAAAAGCATGAGTAAAGTCTCCAGAGTAATTTCCAATTGTGTTTGTTGGAAGTTTTTATTAAGGAGGAAGCTACAGTAATAAACAAGAAAAGCCAAAAAGGGTTAGGGATGTGGGTCAGGTCGCTCAGTGCCTGTCTAGCAAAAAGGAGAGCAAGTTCAAACCCCAGTATTGAGCCAGATGCCAGTGGCTCACGCCTGTAATCCTAGCTACTCAGGAAGCTGAGATCTGAGGACTGCAGTTCAAAGCCAGCCCAAGCAGAAAGTCCATGTAACTCTTATCTCCAATTAACCACGAGAAACCCACAAGTGGCACTGTGGCTCAAGTGGTAGAGCACTCTCCTTGAGCTGAAGAGCTTAGGGACAGCGCCCAGGCCTAGGGTTCAAGCCCTACGACTGACAAAACAAAAAACAAAACAAAACCAGTATTGCGGAGGTTAGCAAAAGCAAATATCATGAGCCCCTTAGAGACAGTACTATTATCTTAGGACACAGTTCTTGCAATAACCTGTTATTTCATCCTATTTATTTCTTAAGTTACTTACCTACTCTTCCATAGCACCCAGAAGGAAGAGCTATCTGAATGTCCGTCTTCACAAGGGCTTTCTCCATAGGTGGTATTGTATAATCATAAGCACTAAGATATTAAAGAAAACAATTGATATTTATGTACTTTTACTCTTTTCTGTAACAATGTATACATTATTCTTTTAAATACAGATCATAAAATAACTCATACTTTGGTGAGTTTCCAATTTATATGAAGTTTGAAAGCCGAGTAGATATTTACAAAAAAGGACTTTTTTAGACAAAATAATTCTTTGTGAATTTTATGATAGAGGGAGAGATGTCAACACTTCTAACATGCTGCTGGGATATCACCATAGCTCACTTGATAAAAACAAAGGGGAGGGGTGGGAAGGTGGCTCAATGGTAGAGCGCTTGAATTGCATGCATGAGGCCCTGGGTTCGATTCCTCAGCACCATATAGCAAAAAAAAAAAAAAGCCGGAAGTGGCGCTGTGGCTCAAGTGGTAGAGCGCTAGCCTTGAGCTGAAGAGCTGAGGGACAGCACCCAGGCCCAGAGTTTAGGCCCCACGACGGGACAAAAACAATAAATAAATAAATAAATATAAAGGGGGCCAACGGGACAAAAACAAACATACATACAAAGGGGGCCAGGTGCCAGTGGCTCACGCCTGTAATCCTAGCTACTCAGGAGGCTGAGATCTGAGGATTGCGGTTCAAAGCCAGCCTGGGCAGGAAAGTCCATGAGACCCTTATTTCCAATAGACCACTAGAAAACCCGAAGTGTTGCTCAAGTGGTAGAGCACTTGCCTTGTGCTGAACAACCCAAGGACAGACAGCCCAGGCCTAGAATTCAAGCCCCACGACCGACCAAAAAAAAAAAGAGGGGGAGGCTGGGAAAGTGGCTCAGTGGTAGAGTGCTAGTCTTGCATGCATGAGGCCCTGGGTTTGATTCCTCAGCACTATATAAGCAGAAAAAGC
Source organism: Dipodomys ordii (assembly GCF_000151885.1). Taxonomy (NCBI): domain Eukaryota; kingdom Metazoa; phylum Chordata; class Mammalia; order Rodentia; family Heteromyidae; genus Dipodomys; species Dipodomys ordii. Next base: position 12,867,338 of record NW_012267227.1, read on the forward strand.
CAGAAGTGGTGCTATGGCTCAAGTAGTAGAGCACTAGCCTTGAACTGAAGAGCTGAGAGCCAGTGCCCAGGCCCTGAGTTCAGGCCCTACGACCAACAACAAAAAACAAAACACACACAAAGATTTTATAAAACTGCAAGTTACTTTAGACATCTTAAGTCACTCTATTTTATTAAAAAAATCCTATCAATTTTATTGGGAGGATGAATGCCTAAAATTATCAAGTCAAAATTTCCCCCAACACTTACAATGCCCAGACATAATACTTTGGAAGGGTCTTGTCAAACTCCATCAATCTTTTATCCTTCTAGACTACTATCCCTGTCAGTTACAACACTCTCTAACTTACTTTTCTTTTTCAGTTACTATCTCTCTCAGTTCTTTCTGCCCTTCCCAGAATGTACAATTTAGGCCAGTAGGCTCACATTTAAATTATCTGGGATGCTTGAAATCCCTAATCCCAAGATTGTTTTTCACTTAAAGGTCAACAACTGGGCACAATAAACAGGTGAAAAGAATAAATTCCAAGTTAAAAAAACCTACATCACATTCAAATTTCCCTTGGGCAAATCAATTAATTTGCTGACAAACTCCCTCACCTGTTAAAAAAAACATGCTAATCTGATTGTGAAAATTACATTAGGCAGCACATGTGATCAAAAGTTTGATAGTTAGAAAGTTCTAAGTAATTAAAGGATGGTACTACACTGGCATTCCTGTATTTCATCATGTGACCCTAACAAACCTTGGGCCTAACAGATGTATAGTTAAGCAACCCTTTCAGTCAGAATCGGCCTTCTTCAAACCTTTGTAGAAACCATTTTGACTTTTCTAATTCAGTACACCTGATCAGCCTTGGGTCAGCTCCTCCGAAGGCCGAGACGAGCCAGGTCGTCTCTGCCTTCCACTTGGCAAAAGGGTGGGGATCAATACTGCTAAACAACACCCGGGCCATCTGATGGGTATTTACCTGCGGGGTCCCTATTGTGAGTTTAGGCTAAAAAGCGACGACTTCAAAGATGCTTGACTGGCTCGGGCTAGGCCCCGGATCCCGGGGGGGGGGGTGTCTGTGTCTGTGTGTGTGTCTGTGTCTGTGTGTCTGTGTGAGGGGGGTGGTCCCCTACTCACCCACCTGTACAGGTCGTAGCCTGCGGCGCGCGCCGACCCCCGGGTCGGGGTCGTGGCGTGCTCGGAGAGCCTCACAAAGCGCAGCCGCATGTTGCCCTCCTTAGCAGGTCGAGTCCGCTTGCAGGGGGAGCTGGCGGGGGTCTCTTTTGAGCAGGGCATGGCCAACCGGGGAAAGGAAGGAAGAAAGAGAGAGAGAAGGAAAGAGGGAGAAAGAGAGACAAGGGACGGCGCCAGGTGAGCGCGAAAACCCGCCAAGCTTCAAACCGCCACGCCCCCGGCCGGACGAGCCCACCGCTCTGGGAGGGCCGGGGGGGAGCGGGGAGAACTCCATGCTGGAGCCCGAACCTTGGTCGGAAAGGCGAGCTGAGCCTCCGCGGAAACAACCCCGAGTCCAACACTCGGAGCTCCGGGTTAACGGAAACCATCTTCCACGATTTCCCTCCCCACCCCCATGAAAGAAAATGACACCTCTCCCCCCCCCCCGTAAGCAGGGACTCAAATGGACTCGCCCGCTCCCCCGGCGGGCCGTTTCCCGCGCTGCGTGCGGCGGGGTGGGAGGGGGGATTTTCCTCCCACCTGACGTCCTCCGACGTCGCCCCCCGCCCCCCCCCCGCGGCCGGCGCGACCTGGGACTGGGCTTCCCTGGGTCCGCGCGTGGGCACCTCTGGCTTGGGGCGCCCCAAGCTGGTGGGGGTCGGCCGGCAGCGCGGTCTCAGACAGTCTCAACGCTTCCTTCAACACCGAGCGGAGTCGAGCGAGCAGTAAATGAGAGCGGAACGCGGCGGCGCGCTGGCGGAAGGAACTCATGGCTCCCGGCCGGCGAGCCTGACCCTAACGGCGCGTTCCCCGACCCCACCCACCAGGTGACCCCGGAAGCACTACTTTCCGTTGGCGGCGGCGGCGGCGGCGCGTGGCTGCCCCGCGCCTCGCGGGCTTCACGTGCGGCCTCCGCTGCTCCCGCCTTTCCGTTTCCGCTCCCCCCCCTCCTTTCCCCTTCGGGTTAAGGGCGGGCCTCGCGTGTTCAGGCCTGGCGTCAACCTGACCTGAGGCCTTGCCGCCTGCGGCCATGATTAGCGAGCCTGAGGCTTCCCGTAGGCCTCAAAGCCTCCCCCTCCACCACCAGTACCCGGATGCGACTCTTCGGTCCACGACCCCGAGCTCGGCTTACGGCACTCAGACCACCAGGCCGGACGTGGTGGGAAACATGGGGGGGAGGACTGAGCATCTCAGCTAAAATCCTGGCCCAGGTGAAGCCCGTGGGGGAACCCCCTCGTGGCTGGGACTCCCGCAGATCCCGGGCTTAACGGTGGTGTGGTTGACAGTGGGCATGGGGGATAGACATCCGTCTGGGATGCAGGGGATCATCTGCGGGTATTTCTGCAAAGTGACTCCCCCCCCCAAAAAAAAAGAGTCTGGGAACCCTATTTCAGTGCACCTTAATTTCCAAGATAAACAGGAGCCGCGGGGCCATGTTATTAGATGAGTGACAACTCAGAAGATAACTGCTGGGAAAGTGTGTCTTCGTGGTCTTCTTAACTTACAGGCCCCGCCTGAACTGAACTCTTTTAACATGTTGGGACTTTTCTAGATGGTTAACTCTTAGTAACTTTTGCACACTTTCTGGAAAAAAAAAAAGTATATTAAAGATTAGCTGTATTTGAGGACACTCCAAATTCATACCCAGAGAGATGAGACTCCTGCTATTTACTCCTCCTCCTCCTCCCTTCCTTTCTTTCCTTATTTTCTTGTCAGTTAATGGGGCTGTAATGACCTCATAGGGCCCCCAACCCCCCCCCCATAATCAATAGCTTAAGCTCGAGTGGCGGTTTGAAACCATTGGTGGGGGAAGGGCGCAGCCTTTCTGGGTACAGGGGGGAGTAGGAGAAAGCCCACAGTCCTGAGGAGAGGTTAGCCGAAAACATTTGGGACAGTCTAGAGGGAGGAGAGGAATCCAGAGGACACTTGGACTCCTGAGGAGAGGAGAGGTTAGAGGGAGGTTAGGGAGGAAACCTTGAGTACAGAGAGTAGTAGGAGTGGAGGGAAGGACGGCAGGAGGGGAAAGCTTGCCAGAGCAGGGCAGGGCTGTGGAGGACAGGCCTTTTGGGAGGCCATTTAGGACCTTCCTCTAGAGAGGTTAGTGGAGAGGCGCCTCCCAGATGAGAGCAGAGGAGGCCTGAGGAGATTGGAGAGGCCTGCAGAGGAGAAGGGAGGGCAGAAAGGGAAAAGCCTTCCCCTTTGGAGGTCTGAGGTTTGGTGGTTTGCAGATCAGCTAATAAAATGGAAGGGGGGGCGATCAGGACTGCCTATTGGAGGTTTGGTGGTTGAGGCTGCTCTTGGTTCTGGATATGTAGCCCAGGACAAGGTAGTCTCAAGTCCCTTTTCTGGTGTAAATAGTATAAATAAACTTCTTTTGTCCACCTTTCACTGTCTGTGCCTGGGTAGTTGTCTTGCTCTCCGGAGGTCATAAGTGGGCTTGAACTCAGGGCCTAGGGGCTGTTCCTAAGCTCTTTTGCTCAAGGCTAGCGCTCTACCACTTTGAGCAACCACAGCTCCACTTCTGGTTTTTGAGTGGTTAATTGAAGATGAGTCTCATGGGGACTTTTCTGTCTGGGCTGGCTTGGAACCGGAATCTTGAGATCTCAACTTCCTAAGTAGCTAGGGTTACAGGTGTGAGACAGGCTCCTGCTACTTTTCTAATCCCCTTCCTTCCCTCTCTTCTCCTTCTTTTCCCTCTTTTTGTGTGTATGTGTTTGTTTTTTGGCCTGCCCTTGTCTCTCCTTTAATTAAAATACTAACTTCATTTTGGGCAATCATCCTACAAATGAATTTTTTACATTTTCTACACGTACCAAACTTCCCTGCCTCAGTTTTGGTTTCAAGCTATCCAGTCTTCTCCACACTTTCATTCTCTATCACAGCAGTTATTATACTACAATCTCTACTTTTTTTTGTCTTTTTTTTTTTTTTTGGTACTGGGGATCGAACCCAGGACGTTACACTTGCTAGGCAAGCGCTTTGCCATTGAGCTACATCCCAGCCCAAATCTCTACTTCTTTTTATTTATTTTGCTCATTTTCTATTTCTGTAGTAGGTACATGCTCCATGGGGACAGGGAACTTACATATCTTCATATCTTCATTTGCTTTTGTATTCCTAATATCTAGCTTAATGCCTGCGTCAGAATGAATAGTTGCTTGATACTATTTATTTGCCAGTCCTGGGGCTTGAACTTGGGGCCCAGGCACTGTCCCTGAGCTTCTTTTGCTCAGGGCTAGCACTCTACCATTTGGAGCTACAGCACCACCTCCAGCCTTTTCTGTTTATGTGGTACTGAGGAATTGAACCCAGAGCTTCATTCATGCTAGGCAAGCACTCTACCACTAAGCCACATTCCCAGCCCTGCTTGGTACTTATGTGAGTGAATAATAATGACCTCATTGCCTAATCTACCAGACCCTGGCATATAGCCTCAAAGTCTTGATTTTTCTTTAATTTTTAAGCAGACACTATACCCCATGGTTTTTTCAAGATTTATGATTAAAGCACTGACTTAGAGCTGGAAACAGCTTGCATCCACCAAAAATTCATATTGGCACTAGGCTTATGCAATTGAATAATCAGCATGAAAGATAGCTTTACTCTAATAAAGACAACATGATATCAACTATGTTTGGAACAGGACTAGTTTTTATCTGCGGCACCCACAAATTTAAAGTATATGTTCATACTGAGATGTCCTCTACTTCCCCACACCCTCATTCCATCTCTTCTCACTCTTTAAAGGCAGTGCTCCCAAGTTTTTTAACTTTATCTGAACTTACTTTCCTCTTTCTTTACAATAAAGTAGTATAAATGTTATCTTCTGAGTTACGGTAGCTGAGTACTTAGTCTCTTAACATGATATCATAAATGCATTCTCCCAGTAGTTTGTAAGGATGTTTGACTAAGTTAGCTGGTATGTAGTTTTTGTTCACTACTGAAACAGAAACATGGCATTTCCTTTTTTTTTTTTTTTTGGCTCTAAGTTAATTGGCATTATTCTTCTTGGTATTGCATCTAATGTACTATTACTGTATTCTACATACAACAATGGATCTAGTACCTCTAACATATATCAAATGAGATATCAAGAGACATTCTTTCACTTTCCTTTTTTGATTAGAACCATCTCCATTATTTTATTTTATTGTAAAGATGCTGTACAGAGGGGTTACAGTTACATGAGTAAGATAATGAGTACATTTCTTGTACATGAGTAAGGTAATGAGTACATTTCTTGTGGAGCATTATTACCCCCTCCTTTGTTGTTCTCCCATTGTCCCTTTCCCTCCCCCTGTTCCCTCCCCCTACCACCAAGTTGTAAAGCTCATTGGGTATCATTGTTGCAATGGGTCATCATGTGTCCTCCATTGGTTTTGCCCCAGTCTGTGCTAGTGATCCTAGTTCTAGTTGTTACACTGAAATTCCAGCCCTCTCTTGTATAGCAGTCCTGGCTTTACCACTTGAGAACCTTTCTTAGTTTACTTCCTCATTTTTGTCAAGTATTTCCTCTAATATTTTCCTTAGAAAAGTTCACATGAAGCAAGCTCCAGTGGCTATCACCGGTTATCCTAACTACCAAGGAGGCTGAGATTTGGAGGATCAAAGTTTGTGGCCAGTTGAAGCACAAAAGTTTGGTAGATTACATCTCAAAAATAACCATCGAAGACTGGGATGGAGATGTGGCTGAAGTGGTAGAGCACCAGCCTAACAAGCTTAAGGCCCAGAGTTCAAACCCTAATATTACAAAAAAAAATTACATGAGAAATGATTTGAATCTTTTACTATCTTAAAATATTATCATAGCCCCATTTTCCTAGTCTTTCCTAGTCTCAGATCAAACTTCAGGAACTTGCAATGTTATCGTGTGTAATACTTTCTGTTAAGTCATTTAGTCATAAACTCTCATATAATCTTATCATGTATATAAGTATTTTATCTTTCAGATTAATGAGTCATACACTTTTATGGATCTTTTAAACACTTATTTGGATGTTATATATGCAAAAACAATTTTGCTTCACTCATAAAACCTAGCACCAATATGGTATTTTGCAATTTCTCTGGTTAGTTTGGGCATAGAAAGTTTAATATTATAGTTTTCATCTGAGGTTATTTTAGATTGAAAAGAAAAAAGGCCATTAACTAAAAAAGAGTAACAGATTATAATTTGGAGCCAGTATAAATATGCAATAGGACATTCCTTACAAACAGTGGAAATAAAACTCATTATGAACACACACCTCAGTGTGAACATATACTTTAAATTCATGGTTCTGCTGTTAAGAAAAACTAGACATATTCCAATTACCATTTATTTTGTGTTGTCTTTATTACAACATAGCTATCTTTCATACTGATTAATTCAACTGCATAAGTCTAGTGCCACTATGAATCTTTGGTGGATGCAAGCTGTTTCCAGCTCCAAGTCAGTGCTTTAATCACATTTTCAGAGTCCCTTTTGCCTTGAGAGGTAATAATTCAACAGGATGTGTTATTTTTGTTGTTGTTGTTCATAAAAACAGATACTTTAAGCAATCAGTGGGACTTCCTTTTAACTGGGTTTGTAGGCCAACAAGTCAATTTGGTATAGACATAGGGTAGAGGAAGGAAACAGGTAGAGGAAGACATTGAGGTTATTTGATTAAAGACCCTGAGCTCAAATATTAAGTAATTTGAATAATTTCACTCTTTTCTACCCTTATAAGATGTGAAAGTTTCAGCTTGCTGCTTTTAGAGCATGCTTGTAGCCATGAAGCAAAGTGTGGATGTCTTCAGGAAGTTTCTAGATCTGGGCTCAGGAAGCCCTTATAAAGCAGGCCTGATCTCTTCCTGGAGTATCCTAAGAATGGGCTTTTCCCCCCCTCTTTAGGAGTATGGTTCTCCTTCCATTGCTGCCTAGTTATTAAGGTTGGGGAGTATTTTCTCTCATTCTCCTGTTCATCCTCATCACACTCCACCCCAGTTTGTGGATGGACTTAAATGGGTCCAAAAGCAACAGATGGAGAATGATTGTAAAATTAGAAAATGGCATGGAGGACACACTAGGCTAGGTATGTGGAATTGGTATTTGGAGATGGTGGTATCCACCAGGTAGGGAGTTGGAGTACTAGCAGAGATTGTGGTGATGCTGAACAGAGTGAGCAGGAGAGCTTTCCTGTTGTTGGAAGGCTAGGTGGAAGGATGCCAAGTGAAGACACTACTTCAGACAGTTTTGATCTCTTATTTTGTCTCCTTGGTTGCTCCTGATTTACTGTACGACATTAACAACTGTGATATGATTTTTTTCCTATTAGTAGCACATGTTTTTCCAAATTGAAAGAAAGACAGGAACAAAAAGGTTATGCTTTCTCATCTGTAGCTGTGTAAACAAATCCAGTAATTATCATAGCTCAAATTGCTGATGAGACAGTACATATTTTAATGTGCACTCTGTTACTCTCACTACTAAATCTCTACATATATACTGAGACGTTAATCTTGAATTAGGAAAGAGAAAAACTGATCAAAATAAAATTGGACTAAGTCCATGATTTTTATATTCATTAGATTCAAAATTTCTATGAGGAAATGTGCAGTGCAAATTGAATTATCTTCCTAACATCAGGGTGGAGGGGGACAAAAACAAAAACAAGCGAAATGGAAACAATGGTAAAATAAGGGTATCCATGCAGGGAGAGGTGTAAATAAGGCTTGCTATGGTTTTAGTTGATTAGGATTCAGTGTGCTGCTCCTGTGAAATAATCTTGATGTACTAGCTCACAGTCTCTTTTTCTTTTACAGTCCAAAGTGGGTTTCATCCACTTTTCATACAGCAACATTTCCCCAAATTTTACTTGCCAAAATAAATTTCCCAGTGAAGGTAGTTTCATTAGTCTTCCTAAGTGTTTTAATTGCTTCTCTTAAGGCAAAAGAACACTTGTAAATGTTCAAAGAAGTCAGGAATGTGAGAGGCTAGCTGTGTCTCTGCTAATAGGAATGAGCTAGGTGAGATTGAGTAGTGAGGAAATTAAGTAGAAACATTGTGTCTCCACCTTGTCTTTTAATAAATTGAAATACTCCCCCCATTTCTACTACATACCTTTCCATTTCCCTGCAGGCTCTTTCTGTCCCTCCACCTAGCCCCTACCCTGGGAGACTTTCCTCTTCGGGACCTCACCAATAATCTCCCTCTAGTCTTTAGTCTTCCATTTGGGTTTGGACAGTGGAAAAGCCCCAACAGGGAGCTGAGAAGAATAAGGCCAGTTGCCCTCAAGCTGTCAGTCTCCCTCTACCCTTTTCTAGGGTCCAGGAACTGCTTTCTCCCAATTTCCACTCAGCTCTGATGAGAGGAGCAATATATACTGAGGAAACAGTACATATTTTAATGTGCTTCTGGATACTGTACACTTCCTTATGGTTTTGATTTTCCAAATCTTGTCCACATCTCTATAAGTCTCTTCATCAAAATTGTCTCAGGTTATCTTGATGGTGCTCTTTGCTATTATAATTTTTAATCTGGTTCATCCAGTCTATTGATCCTGTATCTAAACATCCCTAGTTTGTATCCCACATTGTGGTGCCAGCATCATCTCATACCAAGACCTCTAACTCACCTCCCTACTCCCACTGATTATAAGTTCAAAATATTCCAAAGTTTTCTCATCACTGATAATAAATCCTTTTTGTCTCCAGGTCTCAGTTTGACCTTGGTTTCAGATTTTAAAAAAGGACATGATGTACAGATCTTAACATCATGAACAAGAGTGTTCAGCAATTCTTATCTAAGTCACTTGGCTATTCATCATTTCACAGAGCACAAAAGATTGAGGAAATTTCTTGGCTATAACCATTTTTCATTATAGAGTTTTTCTCACATTTAAATATTTTCATAGACACCCTTCCCAAATAACCTAATTACTACTATTTCCATTTTTACCTATCAGATTTTCTCTTCCCTTCTGTCAGAGTATTTTTCACAATCCCAAACATACTCTAAAGTGTTTTCAGGGAAGGGAAGTAGATATCTTATATTGTAAGAACTTAGAATGACGTATCTTTGTAAAGTTTGCCACACTTTTGTCCAGTTAAGTCAATAAAAGAACTGAGATGTCCAACAAACTCAAAAGAAACACTTCAATAATTATCTCTTTGGTAAAAAAAAAAATGTATTATTTTTATCACTGTTTTATCTAAACAGTGATAAAAGCTGAACATAGTGACCCAAGCTTGTAATCCTAGCTACTTGAAAAGCAGAAATCCAGGAATCACAGCTCAAGGTCAAGCTTTTCTTCCCCTCAAAAAGGTCATGGGTCTCCATCTCTGCCAGTGGTTGGAAGTGTTGAGCCTGTCAGCCAGCAATATAGGCGAGCACACTTAGGAGGATCAGAGTCTAGGCTGGTCTAGATATATGTAAATCAAGAACCTATCGTAAAAAATAACCAACACATGAAAGGCTGTTAGAGTGGCTCAGGTGGTAGAGTGGGTCCAACAAGTGAAGGACCTGAGTTATAACCTTAGTACTTAAAATAAGAGTGATACAGAAAAAGGAGAGTCAGGAAATCCAGGTAGTAGGTCCAGATTGTGCAGAGACCGAGGACACTGAGAATATATAAAATGTGGCACATGACTCTGTGTGTGTGTGTGTGTGTGTGCGTATGCACACGTGTACATGTGTGCACGCGTGCATGCAGAGGGGATGTGAGTGGGGTGAAATGAGGCTACTCGTGAGAGTCAGACTATACCCCTAAAAGGCTATATAATTTCCATTCTGCTCAGAGCCCTGTATTTATTTATCCTTTCAGGAAATATTTGTTGGATGTGTTCCATATTCCAGGCACAGTTTAAACTTTTGAGGGAATTAACTGGAAACAGAATAGTTGAAAATTAGTTTGAGACTTTAAAAGAGGATAAATAGTGCTGAATTTTCATGTGGAAAGTAAAATGGGAAATGTAGAATGGGGGCTGTTGATTTTTGAGAGAATGGAGGAGGAAGGCCTCTGTAAGAATATATTATTTTCATTTTTCTGAAGTTAAAGGAAGTGGTATCCTGGGAAGGGCATTCAGGGAGAAGGCACAGCAATCTAAGGCACTGAGGTACAGTCTAAGGTCCATGTGGTCTGAACAGTAATGTAGGATGGGTTCATTTATAGGAGATGAGGTTGCAGAGGTTCCTGGGTGTAATTTAGGGGCTCAAACATTTGAAAGTGTAGTGAATTTTCCACTGACTGATATGGAAAGCCCATTAGATTTTGATAAGAATGACAAACTGTATGGTTTTCTAATGTTCACAAGTATAGATACCAAAAAATCAGTACTATTTGTGCACTTTGAACTTTCTTTTTCCAGTCCTGGCCTGGGACTTGAACTCATGGCCTGGGCACTGTCCCTGAGCTTCTTTTTCTCAAGGCTAGCACTCTCCCACTTGAGCCACAGGGCCACTTCTGTTTGTTTATGTGGTACTGAGGAATTGACCCAAGGCTTCATGCATGTTAGGCAAGCACTCTACCACTAAGCCACATTCCCAGCCCTGCACTTTGAACTTTGTATGTTGAAAAAAATATCCCTTTCCCCATGTCCTCAAGCTCTGAGAAGTCATTTAGAATTGTGACCACCACATTTATGAAACTCTGCAATAAGAACCATGTGCAAATTCAGTACTAGGGAATCCCTGAGGTCCTTTTTAGCCTCCGTGTTTGCTTATAGTTGTAGATTTCCCATTCCCAAGAAATAGGCATGATCTACTGTGCATGGACTATGGAGCTTTGATCTAGATACTCAATGGGCCACTTGTAGCTTATCTATCTGATTCCCCACTTAGCATTTCCCACAAATATCAGCATTTGTGGTAAGCAAAATTCTAAGATAGCCTGTATGCTTCTGACCTCTTTACCTTCATACCCTGTATAATGATCTCCCTTTGTGTCTAGACAAGATTCAAACATGATGAGTCAGTGGTCCCCCCATGTACCACCTGGGGAAACAGCTTCAGCTCCTGTCTTTCTGTGTTTTTTTGTTTTGTTTTGTTTTTTGGGGGGGTCCGGTTGTGGGGCCTGAACTCTGGGCCTGGGCGCTGTCCCTCAGCTCTTCAGCTCAAGGCTAGAGCTCTACCGCTTGAGCCACAGCGCCACTTCCGGCTTTTTTCATTTTGCTTATGTGGTGCTGAGGAATCGAGCCCAGGGCCTCATGCATGCAAGGCAAGCACTCGACCACTGAGCCATCTTCCCAGCCCCAGCTCCTGTCTTTCTGACAGCTTGAGTTCTTCATTGTCCTGTTTCTTCATGTTTTCCTTCCTTCCTTTGTGTAGTTTCTCATTCTTAAGTTGAATGTTAACTTTCATTTTCTTTTTGATTGATAAATCTATTTATAGCTATAAGTTTGCCTCTTAAGATCTATATTCATCAGTATGTTTTCCTATGTGAAGTTCTCAATGTGATTTCTATTAAATAGTCTGAAACTACAGCATCTGGTTTTTTTTTTTTTTTGTTTGACCCAAGTTATTTAGCAGAATTTTCTTTCCTCAATGAGTAAGGTTTGTTTTTTAAATTTTTGTTTATATATTTGGAAATTATGGCCCATTTTTACCATGTTATGGTAAAATGTAATTTTACCATTACTACATTTTAGAATTTAGTTTTCCTTCATTACCAAATATGCAATTTGTTTTCATAAATATCCTATTGATTTCTAAGAGAAGATCTGTTTTCCATGAATGAGTACCATTTACCTACTAAATCCATTTTAAAATATGGTTTGTTTTTTCCTTGTTCTTGATCTGTCATAGATGGTGATGTAAATAAGCTGTTTGCTAAGAAAATTGGCTTTCTGTGATTCCTCTTTTATTTCTAACAATTCTTGTGTTATTTATGTCAGTACTATACTGTTTGTGTACATAAAGTTCTATTATTGTTATAGCTCCATTGTGGTTATCTGTATTGTATAAATATAAAGTGATACTCCAGTCCTTTTAGTCTTAAGCTTTGAAATTAATATTGCTGACTATATCCTTTTTGTTCAAATATTTTGTGTTTTTAGTTATTCCTTTGCTTTTAGCCTATTTCCCATTTCCAGTTGTGGGCTTGTAGTCTTTTTAAATATTTGATGTTGTAGATGATGCTTGCAGATAGAATATTATTTTTTTCATTAATTTCCAAAGTATTAGTAAGAATAAGGTACTTTAATGTATTTATTGCTTCAAAGGATTCTGTAGTGCATTTATAGGTTCTATGTTTTCTTTGTTTCTGAATTTTTTTCTTGAGAACTTGTCTTTTCTTGAGAACTTGTCTACATGCTGGATTACAGGTATATACCAATACCCTGTAGCCCCATTCATTTTTAATGTTTGAATTTTATTTTTGTATGATTTTTCTGTATTTCTTTTATCTATTTTAATGGCACTAAGCTTTGATTCATGCTTTGAACTCCAGCCTTCCACTCATGCCCATCTTACTTCCATGGAGATGGACTCTTCTACTCTTAGCCTTCCATGTAGCTTGAGATGTAAGGCAATGTCAAAGCACTGGGGTGAGATGGGTATCTCATGCGCTTTGCTGCTTGGGCTGGCTTTGAATCAAGATCCTCCTGATTTTACCTCCTCCTAATTAGCTAGGATTTTGATTACACCAACAGCACCTGATCTTTCTTTCTTTCTTTTAAAATGATGGGAATTTATTTTTGGCTTTTATCTTTTAGATTAACTTTAACTGTTGTATATTATTAGCATTTGAACACAATGGTGTTTTTGTTCTGTTTCTCCTGGTGCCCCTACCAGGGGCATCCATGAGATTGTTTACTGCAGCACCCATAAAAACCTGCTTTGAGTTCACACCAAACGTGTTAGGCATCTTGTTATTGAAGCTGCTTCTGAATTCTCTCAGTATCTAACAAAAGGGATTCCCACCTCCATTTTCCAGAGTCTTCTGCAATTATTTTCTAAGATTTTTTTCTTCCTCAGAGACAGATGAGCTGATCTTTGGTAGCTCTGCTGAATCTCCTCTTCCTATATAAACTACAGCTCATTTGCATTTCTAAAATGGTAATATATAAATGGCATCCTCTCTTAGTTTCCTATGCTAATACAGATTTTGAAAAAATATATACATCTTTGGTCATTTCCAAAGATCCACTAAGTGGTGGAGAAGGGGATGCTTTGTTCCATTACATGTCTATGTTTTATAGATGTCAGATCATCCTGCATTTAGAGAAAGAGACAATGAGAAAATTTATATTACATCCATAGATCTGGGACGTAGGAGCGATCTGTTAGAAACATAACTCCAAAAGACTCTACCACAGGATGAAATTCTGTTACAGGAGTAGGAGCACTGCTTAGAGCAGTGCATCCCAAAGCTTGGGGATTCACAGAATACATGGTGACTACATCCTACTCCTAGAAACTCAAATTTAGCATGCCAACAAGCATCTCCCAGAATCTATATTCTCTTTTTAAAGCTTCATTTGAATGCTTTCTAAGATTATTAAGTGAAGAACTCATAATAAAATGCCCTCATCATAGTCCTTTTATGTAAAGAAATTTTATGTCTTTATGCCTTTAGTAATGGGGTCAAGATCATCAGCCAAGAGAGTGATGCAGGTTTTGAAAAGTCATGGTGAGGAAAGGGTGAGATATTAATGAGGAAGTAGCAGAACAGAGAAGGAACAGAGAAGGTTGGACACCAATGCACATCCTTGTAGAACAGTCTTCTTGCCCAGAAATGGGAATATAGATGTAAAGATGATGGGCAGTTGGGTTAATAGAGTTGGGTGAAGCAATGGATAATGGCAGGAACACAAAAAGTTATACATATCTGCTGCTATCTTATGACACTCTGCCTTTTAAATGTTTCTTCTGGGCTGGGAAGGTGGCTCAGTGGTAGAGTGTTTGCCTCGCATGCATGAGGCCCTGGGTTCAATTCCTCAGCACCACATAAATAGAAAAAGCCGGAAGTGGTGCTGTGGCTCAAGTGGTAGAGCGCTTACTTTGAGCTGAAGAGGTAAGGGACAGCGCCTAGGTCCAGAGTTCAAACCCCATGACCAACAAAAAAATAAAATAAAGTAAATGTTTCTTCTACTCTAACCTATTCCAAATATAAGTGTTTCTAACCTAAAAATCTCCAATCCCTTCACCTGGACTGCAAGTGACATCACCCTCTTACAATTAGAAAGTTAAGTAATTATTTTAAAAGCACACATCTATTAAATGAAGATCAAGGTTTGAAATCAAGCCAGTCTGAGTATTTGTTTTTGTTTTTAAACCATAACTTATGGCCCCCTTGCAAGACATTGATATCCCTCTCCAACCTTGTTTAAAGAAGGATTTGTTGCCCCTAAAGCTAAGAAAGCTAAGAATGCTATTAACAGATAGACCTGAGCTCACAGATGCTCCAGGGATAGCTTCAGCAGCACAGGGCTGCCCAGCCCAAGGACACACCCCTTCCCATCTAGCCCAGACCCAAAAGATTGTTCAATGCAGAAGCATAAAGGCTGGAAGCTCTCTTTCTTGGACTGTTCTGAAGGGATATTGTAGCTCCACAGCTACCTGTAAGGCTATCATTTCCCTCTCTCAACCCTTCTCTCTTTCAGGCATGGATCCTTGGAACACTGCACATGCATAGTCATTATCTCAGAGTTTTTCTAGGGGAACCCAAACTGCAGAAACAAGAGGTAGAATTTCCTGCTGCAGAAGACATATTACTCCCTACAGTTCCCAGACACCCTCTCAGGAGAGAAGTGTCAGACCCAAAAGATGATGGGTGATGTTTACTGGTTTCTGGTCTTTCAGATTTCAAGTACATAGGGCAGAAGAGGGGAGGTTAATCTGGAGCCAAATTAAGGACTATGATGTGGATTTCAAATAAAGCTCTCCAGCTGCTTAGTCTTTGCTTAACACTGCCAGTATTTTCCTCTAGTCATCCCTGCAAGAGGCTGGGTTTACAAGTCCTAATCTTGAGTCTCAGCCTTAACCAATCCACTGGCAAAGCCATTGACTGTAAAGTTGAAACTCACATATGATACACCATTGTATGACAGACTTAGTAACAGAAAAGTAAAAACAAGAACATGTCCCAGGCCAAAGAAAATGAATTTTACTGCTTTTATTTCAAGTTGATTTTTCCCATATGCTTTCTTAAAATAGTCAAAGTATGGCAGAAAGGAAATCAAGCCATTCATCAGGAAAACAGGTTTTTCTTGGTTTGTCAACACAATTAAGTATTAGATATACATACAAAAAACAAAAAAAAATCATAACCTAAATACGTTAAAATTTCCAAGTTTCTCCACTCCACATCATAATTATTCTTAAGTTCATAGAATTATCTGTTGAAAGTAACTAAATATATGATATGTGATTCAGAATATATTTCTTAACTATTTTTTAATATTTTTTGAAAATTTGTAGCACTTAGTTTTTGATTAGACATCTTTTTATTTCACCTGTAGTATCCACTTAATTAGTACAGTAATACCATGATAGAAATTTCGAAATGTTGAGTAGGGACAGGTGTTTATAATGCTAAGAATAGAATATTTAATTGGAATATGTGTTGCTGTCTCACCTAGTTAATATAGTTTGAGTCAGCAGCAAATTCAAGCTGTATGTTATTAGCCATCACACAGATCATTGTAAGTATATTATCTGTTACATTAAATAAACCTTCTTTGGGTAACTGCTTTAAACATTTTGTAGACTGAAGTCCTTCTTAAAGTTTTCAGTTATTGATTTTTAAATCTTCTTTGTAGGCATAAGCCTCTCAGGAGGCCAAGCGGAATCATGCCTCCTACCCAGTTGGTCTTTTCCTTTGATAGCTACCCTTGGTCACTGCATGAGACTGTCAATAAGCATTTATTCAGAACCTGCTGTGAGGCTAAGGCCTACACCAGGGCCTAACAGCAAACACCATTAGAAACAAAAGATTAAGTTTGCCTGGAGGAGCTTGGCACCAAATTGGTGTTTATCATGAGCATAAGTCTGCTTGGATTTGATTAATTTCTCTTTTTTTTTTATCTACAGCAATAACAATTTTTTTCCCTAGAACTAAGTAGCATTGCTTTTGATGCTTCCTTAAGCTGATAGGAAAAAAAAACACCCTCATTATCTAATAATAATTTTTTTTAAAACAGAAGTTATGTAGAATCTGTTAGACTAGTCTGCATATTCATAAATCAGATATACAGCACAAAGTAATGGAACATGCTTCTCAATTATTCATATGTTAAAATATATTCTCATCTTTCATATCTTAAGAATAAAATGTCAGAACATTTTTGTGATTTCCTCTAACCAGTAAAACAGGAGGGAGGTTCTTTGTGAGTATTTCCAACCAAGCCAGGTACAACAAGTCTGATATAGATCCTTTTCTTGCCACTGGAAGGCTCCTAATGATGGCACAAAAGAAAAATTAAAAACCAAAATGAAAATTACAGAAGGCAGTAACATCATTAGCATTTCTGAACTATTTAATTACCAGTGGCCTAAAATTTTTATTACACTCATGTAAAATGAGCACACAGAAATAATTTTGAATACAAATACCAAATATAGGCACTACTCAGATAACACAAATATCTATAAGCCAGAAAATTAGGCACAGGCATTGTAAAGACAAAATTAAAAAAATGTAAATTCTAACATTTCTTTAAATAGATAACTTTTAAACAACTGCTATCCACCTTCCCCTTTAGATACCTTTAGAAATGATATCTTTCCCCAGTAACTTAAAGCTTTTAAGGTGATAGAGAAACTTCAGAACCAACTGTTAGAACCCCTTCCACAGTTCAGGAGGACCTTATTCCTGAACTGCCTAAGAGTGATAGTCAGGACTCAGTTAATGTTATAAATATGAAATAGTTGCTCTCTCTCAATTTTAGCTACCAATCTTTTTGTTTGTTTTGTTTCGCTTTGTTTTGTTTGAGTATGGTCTCATAATATATCCCTGGCTGACCTTGACCTTGTGAACCTCCTGCCTCAGTCTCCTGTGTATTGGGATTATAGTGGTAAACCACCACACTCAGCCTTAGCTACCAGTCTTAATCAGTACACATTAATGTTTCCAGTAGCCACTAACATGTATGGGACTTCTAATATTTATGGGACCAGAGTATAGAATGTAACCATGGTGGCTTCTTTCCACACTGCAGGCAAGGAGGCCCATGTGTACCAGCTCAGGGACACTGACCCAGGAAAGATGTCTGTGGGTCTTGGTCTTGGAACTGTTGGTAAGGAATTCCACAGTTTCAGGCTTCTGGAATATGGTCCAGGAGTTCTGATAGCCTAGGTTCTAGGTGGACATGGGCTCTTGGCCACTCTTGTGAGTGGGTCATACCTGACACAAAGCCTGTCCAGACCCTCTAAAACCCATGAGCCCCAAAGGGTCAGGGCCTCAGGATAACATTCATCTTCCTTCACTGGCTAAAATCCCACACCATCAAACTTTTCTTTATTAACTTTCCAAATGAAGAGTCCTGAGCTTTTAAGTTAATAAAGCCATTCATCCTAAATTTCCTTCTACGATTCTTTCTTAACAATAAGACTTACAGAACAATGAGGTTGGCAGCTCTTGAGTGTTCCTGTAAGAGTTCATTCAGTCGGACTTGACGATAACTCTGTGGACAACATTTAGATTTTGTAGAGTGTAGTTCTACCACAATTATGAATGAATATGAATTATATGATGTAATTATGATGTATAATATATGAATATATTATTAATTATATTACTATATATATTTTTTGCCAGTCCTAATGCTTGAACTCTGGGCCTTGGCACTGTCCCTGAGCTCTTTTTGCTCAAGGCTAGCACTCTACCACTAGCGCTTTAGTACCATCTACAGCTTTTTCTGTGATTTGAGATAAGAGTCTCATAGACTTTCCTGGCTGGACTGGCTCAAAACTGCGATCCTCAGATCTCAGCTTCCTGAGTAACTTGTATTACAGGTATGAGGCACCATCTTTTTAAAAAATAATTTTCTATTGAGATAAGTGATTACATAAATTTCACAAATTTTACAGTATTGTGAGATAGTGATACTTAAAGTCATAAACATTTTAACCTTCACAAGGCAAATTGCCATTATCATAGACTATAATGTTTGTGAATTCTGTGAGCTTTGACAATACAACTATTTCTGCCACATCAGGTGATATGTCCATTTCTTTTCTTTTGTTTAGTGTATGCCATGAGCCATGAGCCACCATCTTATATACATTTTTTTTTTTAAGGAAAAGGCCACATAGGGCTGATCTCAAGTAAAAAGCCATGGGTAAAATCACTTGGAAATTATTTTGTAGTTGTTAGAGTAATATGTGATTTTATATTTCACTAGTTCAGAAACCGATGTTCAGATGTTTAATTTTCTCTACTAGATGATACACTTCTGTTGAAACTGGGCAGTTTATTACAAGTAGAATTCATGATTTCACTTCAGTATTGTTCTCACCAAATCTGAGAGACTTTCAATAATTCTCTTAATTTTTCCAAGCTCACTTCCTAATATAGCTTATTCAGATTTTGTAGTTTAGAAGTTCTTGTGGTCCCTTTCCCTTAATGACTAAGTTAGATGTTGATTCCTTTAATTCTGAATCCCAACCCTTTTCTTTATCCACACTACGATCAATTTCATTTGACAGGGTCTTGCTCAGCACCTCATGCTGGCCTTAAACTCACTATCCTGCATCATTCCCTGAAGTACTAGGATTATAGGCATTAGCCACCAAGCCCTGCTCCTGCTAGACTCTCACAAAGCTCACTGTGTTCTGTCCATCTTACAACTTCCTGCTCATTGCTCCAAAGACATCTTGAATTTTCTCAGATACTTTTGCTAGTTTTTCACAGCTGTCTTTATCACGTTACTGTTTTTTGTTGTTGCTATTATGTTAAATTGAGCGTCAATCTACCTTTCTCTACATTGCACACATAGTGGCTTACATTATTTAGATTAGTAAAAATAAAGTTTAAAAGAAGACTTCACAAAATGTTAACAATATCCTGTTTTTTGAAACTTTAAAAGTAACTTTATAGGAAAACTAAAAATGCAGTTTTTTTTAAATCTTTGTATCAATAATGCAATGGAAAAGCCACTGAAACCTTAGAAAGCTTAGACCTTCAATAATGCAATTTGATAGTAGATATATTAATTCTTAATCTTTAAGTCCATCTTTTTTCAGCTATTGAGATGGCAAAGTAAAGATTAAGGAAGACAAGTTGTTACCTTTTCCTTAACTGTTTCCAGTTCTGCATCTGTAATTTTCCATGGAGTTTCCCTTTTTAATTTCTCAGCAGTAGTTAAATCCTTGCAGCTTTCATGGAGCCGATATGGTTCAATCATCTCTTCAAAGACTTTCCAGCTGAAATTGGAATTGTAAAGGAGGCGTCACAGTGGGAAACTAACTCATTATTTCATAGATACTCTTGGTGTGACTGGCTCTGCTGGCTGTGGAATCAGAGCTGAGTGTCATGCAAATCTTTTAAGAATCATTTCTGCCAAGAGCTACAGTGAGTAAAACCACGGGTACAGTACTCCTTCCCTATCCAAGGAAGGGACTTAATGTGTTGAGTCCTTGTCAACCTAGGTATTAATGTACAAAAACATATATAGTGACTGTTCTGTAGATACATTTTCCGCATCATGTAGTCCAAAACATGGGTATAATGTAGACATTTTAGCCCCCATACCACTTTCCATCTGCTTGAATGACTCTTTCGGGAGACATTCATCCATGACTTGTAGGAGGTGAACCAGGCTCATCAGGATGTAGGTGAGGTGTCCCTCACCTTTCATCCACATGGTAATGCCAAGAGGCTGTGGGCAGGTAAGAGGAAAGCAAGGGCTCCAGCAAGTATATTGATTCTAGAACGATTTGGATGTCCGCTGCAAAGAATGCTGCCCTTGTCTTGATGTTTGATGTTGCTGTCAGATATTTCCAAATGACTATTATTCAGGTGCATGTTAAGGACAAAAATCAATAATGTTTTAATGCCTACGAATCCAAGGCCATTTTAGAACATTTAAAAATAAATCATTGAAGGGAAATCTAGAAGTAGCGTCAGAGAGCTATATAACATTTTTTTAAATTGCAGGAAAAATTCATTCTTGTCTTATATAAGAAACTCATAAGATTTATTTTTAAAACAACAGCACAAAATAAAGCTTGTAATTCATGGTAGAAGTTGTCTTTAGTATGCTGTTTTAAGATGATCTCAAGCATGAATAATTTTCTTTGGTTTTATATAACGTAGCTTACTTAGAATTTAGTAACTTTACAATGAATGATAATTAGACTCCATATGCTGTTAAGAAATTAAAATATGAAGTGATGAGCTTAATTATCTCATCAGTTGGCCTGATTTAGGATTTGCAGATAAAAGTGAAGAGATTACAAAGGAGTAAAATTGTGCCTGCCAGTGAGGCTTTGTTAAGGGACTGAAGAGATATTTAATGCAATAGATTTCCATTGTCTTGACTTAGAAAGGTAGATAGAGACAAGGAAGGAATAGGCCAGGGGTGCCCTATTATTCTTTCAGCCATGCAATACTTTCATTTGCTATAGAGAGCTGTGCAATGGCCAGAGCTATGCAAAGGTCTAGAGAATCTGTTTTGTGTTGTTATTTTTCTCTCCAATTCTTCCTTTGTCATAGACTTCACTATAGAAGGGAAAGTGACAATTGCTTTTTGGAGCTAGGTGAGATGATCTGAGTGAGAGTGCTCTGACATGTGGGTAGTACCTCAAAAAAGGGCGATATTCACTTCACACAACAGCAAGGAGATTGAGGTAGGAATGGAGAAGCTCTCAAATAGAGTTTAAGCTCTACTTGTACTTATTTTTGTCAAGGTGAGAGTCCTTTTGTACCTTATACTAGATCATTCCTGGTTAGAAAACAAGACCAAAAAAAATAGCTTCCTAAGAAATAGACGGTGGAGTAGAAGTTTGTACTTGTTTCAGCAACATCTACATTATACTTTTTCCTCATTGTAGTATGAGTGGAAACAACTCTGACCACACCATCAACCAACCCTAGTATAATTGCGTATTTTCTGACACAGCAATTGTTCAAGATGGGCAACTCAGGTAGGCTTGAACCAGAAGGTACCCAGTGTTACCTATATTGAATGCTATGAATTTCTCAGTGGCTTAGATCAGTGCATCCTGAATGGCGCTCAGGTCTTGAATTCAATGTATGAGGGGAACAAAGATTCTCTCCTACTAAACATACATGAGTACATATGTAGTCCTGGATGCTGTTGGGAGTTACCTTGTTTTACAAGCCTAATCAACTTTAATTGATGACTATCCTGTAAAGTAGCATAGAATAAAAGTAGTCCTTTATTACAAAATTCACTGTTTCTATGAAGGTTAACCTGAAAGCTATACTATATTTGTTTTGTTTTGTTATTTATAACAATAAATTACATCACTTAAGTCACTATGAGGTTTTGTTTTATTTGTAAGTGAATGTGCTAAGTGATACCGTAAGTTATAATAGGATTGTCTTTACCCATTCTTATCATTTGAACTCTTACTCTTCCTAATCTACATTCATCTTTGATTTCTTCATTCTAGAGCACTCATCCCTGAATCCTAGCTAGATGATACTAAGCTAGCTCCAGGTTTATATTTTAGTTCTCATTAAAGCTGATTTTTTTTCTTGAAGTACTCTTCAATAGATTCTAAGCTAAGCAGCACATGCTATTAAATATGAACAAGAATTAATCATTTTTTAAATAGCTGTCCTATCTTCTTTATCTTTTCCTTGTAACAAAATTTAACTTAAAAAAGTTGCTCATGGTTCTTATAAAAATTTCCTCTTGATTGTAGTTTATCTTTGATTTCCATATAAAGATTGTTGTCTTTTTTTCCCCATGAGTTTTAATTCAATCTACACAATAAAAATGGAATTTAACCACAAGAGTGTTTCAGTTTCTTGTAAGTCGATTATTTTCTCATTAATTTTGCTTTTGTAGTGTCACTCTTACCCTACCATATTTATAGACAATGTTTCTATGACAAAATGCCTCTGTCAAGAGTTACTGACCTTTCCTGAATAGTTGAAAAATTTACTAAAGGCAATTTAAGAGCATTGAACATTAGCCTCCAACATAGGAATCAATGGCAAACTATTTTTTCACACTGTGTATCAAGAAATGACCAAGAAAGAATCGTGTTGAGGAGATAGTTGTGAAGAATGAAGAGATGAGAAGTGCCCAGCCAGCAAAGCCTGAAACAGGACCAGTATTCTAGTTTTTAATCCTAAGCCCAGATCATCCTAGGGAAAGAAATCTCTTTCTCTTAAATGTACCCATCCAGAGGAGTTGCCTTATACAAATTAATGCAAATTTAATGTCAAATTTGCTACCAAAGGTCATATATGAGATGTAAGAAGTGACTACTCTTTGTTCTAAAATAGGATAACTTTCAAATATTGGAAGAGTCTTTGTTAACATCAGATATGTGACTGTTTTAAAAGTAATATGATACCAGTCATGGTAGAAGTCTGAAGAGAGAAGGAATGGCTTTTTCAGCACACCTCCTCCTGGAGAATGGCTTCTTTTACTTGAACTAGATACATTAGCTGCAAGAGTTCTTTTATATCCATAAGGATGATTCCCCCAGCCCCCAGACCTTCTTCACAACCTGCCACAGAGATAAACTACAGTAAGAAAAATTTGGCTACAAGAAATAGGTGGCAGATTCGTGTCCAGCATTGAGCCCGAGATTAGAGAAAACCCCAGATCCATAGAGGACATGGTGACTATAGTCTAGGCAACAGAAAAATGCCCAATCTGACAGCTGAGGAAGCGCTGGCTTGTCAGTAAAAGGTACTTGGTAAGGAACTATTAAGAGTTTGCTGTATTATGAAAGAGATTGGGAGACTTAAGATGAGCCTGCTTTCTCACAATGTAAAGCAAAAGGTTGTTACCAGAGCTCTTTGTATGACAAACTAGTTCTTATCAGAATGGTAATTCCACTTACCAAGGAGAATTTTAAATACATTATTATTTTCCTTAAGGATTTGTAACTGTATAAATATAAGAATGTAAGTTATTAGAGGTATGTATAATACAAGGAAATACGTAGTATGACCAAGTTAAATATGTCAAGTTCAGTTTCTTATCATAGTATAGGTGTTTTGTATAGTCATTTTAACTAATCCATAGTTTTGGAGGAATCCTGAAAAGCCTCAAAGAACATGAAATTCAACTTTATCTGTTTAATGAGAATATATCATAAATCATAATATAATCTCAAAATAACAAGTTCATACAGATAACAATAAATTAAGAAGAGTAAAGATAAGAAGAATTAAGTAATTACAGTTCCCCATGAATAGCCAGAGATAAGACAAATAGTGGTAAAAGACCAGGAAAGAGGCCTAAGAGGATAGTAAGACCCGAACTATTCTGAAACCTTCATGTGTTTCTATATGCTGACTCTTGAAGGTCTCATTCCATTTTAAATCAAGTGTATTAAATTGCATCTAAATGCAATGATAAATATGTCATTAAGACTATAAACAATGGAACACATTTATATTAAACTATAACTCTGCATAGGCCATTTAATTTATAATTAGCTCAATCATTCCAGATAATCTTCTGTACCTTTGGAATCTCAAATATTATTGTTATGGACTGGCTGTGTTCCACTAAAATTTATCTATTGAAGCCTGAAGCATCAAAGTGATGATAGTTGAAGGTGAGGCCTAGGTTGAGGAAAAGGTTATGAGGGTAGAGCCCCTGTGATAGAATTAAACAAAGATTAGAATTCTCTACCCATCATGTAAAGACACAGAGATGAGGTAGCCATCTGTAAGCCCAAAAGAGGACCCTCAACAGATACTGAATCAACTAGCATCTTGATCATGGATTTCATAACCTCTGGAACTGTGAGAAGTATCTGTTGGTCAAGCTGCCCAGTGTGTAGTATTTTGTTAATGACTAAGCCAATAGTGGAACTGATACATTTCACAATTAAGAATAGTTAAAGCCAGGTACCAGTGGCTCACGCCTGTAATGCTAGCTACTCAGGGGGCTGAGAGCTGAGGATTGCGGTTCAAAGCCAGCCCAGGCAGGAAAGTCTGTGGAGACTCTCATCTCCAATGAACCACCAGAAAACCAGATGTGGCACTGTGGCTTAAGTGGTAGAGTGTTAGCCTTAAGCTGAAGAGCTGAGGGACAGTGCCTACGCCTAGAGTTCAAGCCCCATGACCGACCAAAAAAAAAAAAAAAAGCGTAGTTAAAATGATTTCATGTTTTGAAGACATTTAAATAATTATTTCAATATCGTTACTTTCTTTTCCTCCTTTTGGAGCCATTATATTATTTCTTTTGTGGGTTTCAGATGATTTTAGAGGGCCCCTCCAAATTTCATAAGCCCTAAATATTGAGGCCTAGTAGTTAAAGGCTACAATAGCCCTGAAGAGTTGGTATTATCACTGGGCCAAGCTGTTTGATGTACAAACAGCTTCTCTTATTAGAGCCCTTCCTCTATCTAGGATGCCCCACTTCCTGACTGCTTTGGTCAGAATAGTCTCACCTTGTGCTTACTCTTGCCAAGTTGGAGATCAAAAACAGGAGGGACATTTCTAAAATGCAAACTAACCTGTGTTACAGTAGTTTTCCTTATGATTCTTACCTTCACCAGGAAAGCTTTTCTTCCCATTAGAATGTAATTCATAGTTCAATGTTATGATTATTTGAAGGCCTTCCTTTATATATCCTATCGAGAAGTCACTTCAGTAAATGCCTACCGTTCGTACCCTCTTGATAATCAACAAAAGAGAGTAAGAGTACTATGAATAATCAATGCATTTTGTTAAGTGTTTCTTACCTTTCTTTGTTTGGCTTAATGTTGATATCTCCAATGATATGGATGTCTGCAAATTTTATCCTAAATTTGCTCAGAAGAGAAGCCATTCTGAAAATAGAAAAACATTTTATCCTTGTAAATATACCTATTTTCAATCAAAGGTGCTTTGTGTGTGTATGTGTGTGTTTGAGTTAAGATATCAAAAGCAATCATGTCTTATTTTAGTTTAGTTTTCAGACAAAGGCCTTTTGGTTTTTATTTTCAACACTTGTTGGACACTTTAAGCAAGAATCAAGCTATTCCAATGAGATCATAAAGAAACTCCTGTGGCCAGATATGGAGGTACCCCACTGTAATTCTAGCACTCCTGATGAGGAAGAATGATCTTAGATTTGAGGCTAACCTAGTCTACATAGCTAAACTATGTCTCAAGAAATAAATGGACAAACAAACAACTAAATGAATAAAAAACTTTTATACAGACACTAGAAATAGCAAAGAACTTTGCATTCATCTTTCAGGGAAGATAATATACTCCCTTATTATGTGAAAGATAAGTCAATATTTACTGATACTTTCTTTTTTTATTGTGAAAATACTGAATTTACTGATACTTTCTTATAGCTATGATGTATTGTGTTGTATTTTTTTTTTTTTTTGGTCCCGTCATGGGGCCTGAACTCTGGGCTGGGCACTGTCCCTCAGCTCTTCAGCTCAAGGCTAGCGCTCTACCACTTGAGCCACAGCACCACTTCCGGCTTTTTCTTTTTGCTTATGTGGTGCTGAGGAATCGAACCCAGGGCCTCAGGCATGCAAGGCAAGTGCTCTACCACTGAGCCAACTTCCCAGCCCTATTGTGTTGTATATTATGTGATTTATATATTAGAATTTTTTCCTGAAAATTAATAATTTTGGTATAATTTCAAAACTACAGGAATGTTGTAGGAACAGTATTTTAAAACTCCTAGATTCATCAGTTGTTTACATTTTGCCCTATGTAATTTGTCATTCTCTTTATTTTTTATACCTGTTTATCAATGAACCTGCCTATTTACCTATATACATATCTATCTTTTATTTTAAAGTAATATTCATATACAAGGCCCCATTATTCCCAGATATTACAGTGAGATATTTTGTAAGAACAAGAACGTTCTATTATACAAAGAGAATGGGTTTTGAAAGTAAAAAATTTACATTGATGCCAGAATATCATCTAATCTATCTTAAAGTTTTTCAGTTGTCTCAATGTGGTCCTGGAGGCTTTAAGAAATATGAATTAGCTGAGCACTAGTGACTCATGCCTGTAATCTAGTTACTTGGGAGGATGAAAATGGGAGGAGGGTTTGAGACCAGCCCATACAGAAAAGTTCTCAAGACCACTTCTCAACTCATAGCTAGATATGTCAACATACATCTATCATTCTGTCTTTATAGGAGGTTGAGATTGGGAAGATCATTATTGCAGGCCAACCTGAACAGGAAAGTCCATAAGTCTCTGTGACAACTGAAGAAGTAGGGCATGGTGATCAGCCATGATAGAAAGCCAAAAATCCCATGATAGAAAGCCAAATCACAGTTCAGGAACATGACTGGGCAGGAAATAATACTGGGGCAGAGCTCAGTGGTAAAGCACCTGCCTTGCAGGTGTATTTGCAGAATGTATTTGCATACTTATTAATACATGATGAAATATGTGTATCATAATTCCTCCTAAAAAGGGGGAACATGTGAAAAAATACTAAATAAAAGTCTTGCCATTATTTTGTAGTTTCTGGAAGCTCGGACTTTCTGGGCTCAGGACGTTAGCATACATGAAGGACCAAGAGCTGATGACATGGTTCTTTAATTCTCTACTACAGACCATGCTCTTGGCATGTTCCTTATTGTCACCCTACATATCAGCTCTTAAAGGCTAAATCATGTAAAATGCACAAAGATTCCCTATGGGACTTTCCCCCTTTTCAATTGGAAGTGTTCTCAATATCCATTTAAACCTGGCAGTAGGGCGGGGCTGGAACAAGGTGCAGGCTGTCTGTTTCGTAATTCTTCTCTATGTACTGTGCCAAGAAGACTCCGCCATGAATCAGTCCCTTTAGGGCCTTCCTTTTACATATCCATTTACTAGTCAGAGCTAAATAACCATTACATAAGCTAATGACACTCTTAAGTTCCTTTTTAAAAACACTGTGGCAGGGGATAAGAAGACTTGAAGACAATAACTAGAATCATTTTGCAAATAATTTACTGGCCAGAAAATCAGGTAAATATAAGGCCTGTCATGGTGCTTTTTGTCTTTAAATCTATTGTGTATCAAAGATGCTTAAAAAAATCTTAAAAAAAACTCTTAAAACATTGAAGTGTCTTGTATATAAGTTTATCTATTTGAGAAAGGTAAGGGGGAGCACTGAAATAATGGGATAAAGGATGAACAAATGCAGCAGTGATACTCTCCAGGGACGATGTTGAAAATGAACTGTACAACTTGTGGGGGTTGGGAGGGAAAAGCTGGGAGAAAATGAGGGAAGAGGTAACATGGTTCAAAAACAAATGTACTCGTTACCTAACTTATGTAACTGTAATCTTTCTGTATATTAACCTTTATAATAACAATAAAAATTTAAAAAGTTAAAGTAACCAGGTACCGGTGGCTGATGCCTGTAATCCTAACTACTCAGGAGGCTGAGACCTGAGGATAATGGTTCAAAGTTAGATGGGACAGGAAAGTTTGTAAGACTGTTACCTACACTTAATCACAAATCACAAAAAGCTAGACGTAGAGCTGTGGCTCAAGTGGTAGAATGCTAGCCTTGAAGCTCAGGGGCAGTGCCCAAGCATAGAGTTCAAGCCCCAGGACTGGCAAAACAAACACACAACCAAACACTCAAAAGTGACAAACATCTGAGATGACCAATCATTCGAGGTAGACTACTTACGCAATTTTTTCTTCCTCAATGCGATTGATCTTCCCTCCAACATAGATTCTTAATTTGCAGTCTTTCCATTTTTTTCTGAGAGTCAAGATATAGGGGATAAGGAGTGTTAAACCTAAAATAAAGAATAAGTTATGATAGGAAGAATGAGTTAGCATTTCTCACTGAAAGTAAAAGAAGAGCTTTGTATTTTATTCATATTTATAATCAAAGTCAATTTAAAACATGTAAATCAGAAGTGTTACTCTTTGGTACCATTTTCATATGTTTTCCCATTCAGTTTGTGGTTTTAACTCATCGACTGGAATCCTGTTCCCTAGTATATTATTCTGGAAATTTTTACCTCCATCATCAAACAGCCACCAAACATCAATTGTTCCTTTTCCTTGTTTCTTTTTAAATTGAGCACTGGCTTCTACCAGTTTCTGGTTGAACTCCCCAACATGCATAGATTGGATGCTGTTAATGCTGCTGTCTGAAATGAAAGAGAAATATTTGTCTTTTGAGAATAGACGTAAAGAAAGTTTGTAATAGACAATAGAGAAAAGTCAGAATTTCCTGTTTTTTTTTAATAACTAGCTAAGTAGGAAACTTCATTCTCCAAAAAGTAGAAATAAAGATCAAATCTCACAGTAATTTAGATCACTTTGAGTAGCCAAATAAACATTTGGTATGGGTTTTATGATTACAGGTCTCATTATAAAGCAGTGAGTTATTTTCATATTCTCCATATTCTTAGAGCAGAATTATTATTTAGGCATGTAACCATGCTAAATAACTTGATACAGGACCTAAAATATCTTCCTAAAATTTAAATATAAGTCACCTAAGTACTATTTCAGAGTTACTTGAAAGTAAAACATTGTGGTGGTTGGGTTTTTTAGAGATAAGCAATAGAATTTTTTCATTGGGAGAATTTATTCATTAAATTTACTCATTTGAGCCCCATTTTGGTATAAGTTCCACAACTGGTGTAAGGTCTGAATTTTAGTTTGCCAGGAGCCATGGTGTGCCTTGAACTCTCTGTTTGTTTTCACAGTTGGCCTGGCTCACTGTGATGTTTTCCTTTCAAGTAGTCTTGTGAAACTAAGATAAAATCACTGCAGCTACTTTTAAATGTTCACATGTGGGATGAAAAAGGGAAAGAAACATCCAGAGAAACAGTATCTGTAGTTGCGTAATAATTAAAACTGCATAAAAGCCATAAAACTTTTAACATAATTTTCGCCCCAACAAGAAAACCACAAGTGTTCTAGGAAATCAGTTGTTAAGCAGTATCCTTGTTTCTATTTGTCAGTAGACATTCCTTTGCTTCCTGTGTAATATTATTTCTCATTTCCTTGCCTTTGAAAGCTATGACTTCATGACTCCATTTCAAAGAGGTGGTGTCAGTGTAGTGCTTAGTATAGAAGTGACAGCCTCTTCGCAGCTCCTGCTCTGATCTAGGAGGTTCTGAAGCTGCTTTGTTCTGTCTCATTCTGTTTCCTTGTTTGGGGCTTGTCAGTTTTGAAGCAATTATCTTACATTGTTTCTATATCCCTAAGACTGGTGAGAGGCAAAGTAAATTTATTTGTCTAATGGACCAAACTCTGCCCTCACTTACATGCAAATGGAAGGATCTGGGGGAGTCATTATTTGTGCCTGAAGTCAGACTCAAGGTTTGATCTAGAGTTCAAAAGAGTTGTCGCCCACCTAAATAAAGCCCAGAATCGTGAATGTGCTCATGTTAGAGCTGCGTTTGAACTTTTAGGTATTAAAAGCTATGGATGGCATTATTATTTTTCGTGAACACTGAAACATGTTGACTTTTAGAGGAGCACATTGGCTTTTTTTGTTTTGTCTTTGTGAAAACAAGTATTGTGATGTAGAAACAGGCTCTCTCCTTTCATTAAGGACATCAATGCTGCCTCCTCCCCGTTAGAAAGGGACAGTATAGAGCTATGATTTCTGAATTTCCACCGCTTTTCTAGATGGTATCATGAAACACAACACCTATGATGTCTAAATAAACCAGATGCTTGCAAAGGAAATAATATAGCACTCAATATTCAAAAGGATCTTGTTACTTTTTTTTTTGTCGGTCATGGGGCTTGAACTCTAGGCCTGCGCCCTGTCCCTCAGCTCTTCAGCTCAAGGCTAGTGCTCTACCAATTGAGCCACAGCGCCACTTCGGGCTTTTTCTGCTTATGTGGTGCTGAGGACTCGAACCCAGGGCCTCATGCATGCAAGGCAAGCACTCTACCACTGAGCCACCTTCCCAGCCCCTTGTTACTAATTTTTGCATCCTGAAAGTCCTGATAAACCTCCAACTTCAGATTTGAACACAGTATTTTCAAGGAACATGTCATTTTAAGGTTGGTAGTAAATAGTAAACTCTCTCATCCCAAAGATGAGAAACTCGAGAAAGCCCCTAGCATTTTAAGTGAGATGATAATTAGCATTTCCCATCATTGTAAGTATATACAATTATGCGACTGGTAAAATTTCGCCCCCTGGGTTGTTTATCATAGAAGGAGAAGCAAAAATAATTAAATCATTTACAGAGTAGGATATGGCCTCTTAGAAGGGTTGTCTACTGTCAACTAGACCTGAAGGTGCCAAGTTTCAACTTGGATCCTGCTCTGTGGAGACCCTCTCAGAAAAATGGTCTTTCCATTTGAGGACTTTTTTTTAAATGTGAAAAAGTGCACATTAACATTTATACCAGCAGAGGTCACTGTGGGTCTCATTAAAGACAGACCTGCCTAAAATATTTTGGAAAGAAGGCAATTTTCTAAAACAGATATTTGAATTATGTACCTACTTTAAAAACTTACAACAAACTCCCTCGTACTTTGGTCCTCTGTTCCTGGAATGTAGCAACAGACATTCAGAGATAACTCAACCATTTGGTCAAAATCTACAGGTAGTAATGGTATCAATGCAGTTCTAAGCCAAGCATTCTGATGTGTAATAAAGATGTCTTTTCTGAAATTAGGGTTCTAGCTAGATCCTCTATTCACAACTTAATGAAGCTGATAAACAGTACTTGTGCCCATAGTTCTTGAAATAAGTTTTTCAGTCTCTCTCTAGATTCAGTTCCCCCAGTTTCTTAGATATAAGACTATAGAGATGCTCAAATAATGGCTCATCTTGAAGTCTTGCTTGTAAAATTAAAAAAAAACAACAACAACTTACCCTTCTTAGGAGTTGGCTTAGTAATGTTTAACTTGCCAGCTTTTTTAAACAAACCTCGGATGCCTGCACTTCCTTCTGCACATTCATTGTCCTTGATGGTGGCTTCCAAGGCCAATCTCTCTTGTTCCAGTTTCTCTAATTCATCTGATGAAAGAAGACAAAACCAGTGTCTTAACTCAGAGGAACAAGTTTCTAGGAACAATCTCACAAACTTAGTATTTAAAGTGACATATATGCACTAAAATTATGTATCATATGATTTTTCCTAAGTGATAAAAATGACATGTTTCAGTAAATTGTATTCAGAAAGTAATAACACACTCAGAAAAAAATAGCTCTAAGTGTTCTAATGCACAGTCACTGGGCTTTTATTAGTGAGGGAAAGAGATGGTATTTGGTGCCTACTCTATTTACTACTATCCCAAAACAAACAAAGAAATAAACCCATCCACTGAGTACTAGATCTTATACACTGTAAACTAGTGATGTGCTGATCTAAGTTACTGGAACAAATGTTTACAATAGTAAGTGATAAGATCGAAGTACATTGGCTAGATCCTAGATATCAGTGAAAATTAAAGACAACCTGATCTTACAATAAATTTCTGTGAGCTCTGGATGCAAATTGCAGTGAAAAACAAAATCCATCACAGATTACTTCTATTCAGAAAAAAAAACAAACTTATGTAGTGGGTGATCAAAGTCAAAGAAATAGAAGCTGAGGTTTCTATGTTATGTCATAGCTTACATTGCTAAAAAGGCTGTCATGATACTGGTGTCTAAAACAAGAGTCAAGATATACAACATTTCTTGCCCAAGGTTTAGGACCATTATCTCAGCTTTGATGGCATCTGGCTGCCCTTTATCTCTTTTGGATTCTGATTGTGATAGGAAAAAAAAAAATCCCTCCAAGCTGCTATGTAATATCTTAGATCCCTCTTTGATCTCAACCTGCCTAGGATCAGGGCAAATAAGATTTTGAAAGCAGTCATGTGACAGTTGCTCAACTGATGAGTCTTCTTTCACTAGGCAAGGTGGCACTTTTGTCAGATCTCTTCATCTTATTGCCTGCTGAGAAAAAAGCCTTAGAAAATGAGCAGTACTCCAATGGAGAGGGACAGAAGATCCAGGTTCAGTGTTACAAAACACTGGTAGGACTTCTGTAAATGTCAGCTCTGGGAGCCTGTTGCCTTCTCTATCTATCTGTGAAGCGAAGCTATACAAACTCTCGATTTATCAATTATGTACTAACTAAATCTGTCAGGACAGACACATCCCTAGACGATGCTGTTATTCAGCTACACAGAATTGTCTGGCCCCTTCCCAGGTCTTAGCAATTAATCTTTTGCCAGTGGCATGAGATTTAAGGTCAAATCGCCCATGTGATTTCCCCAAAGCCTCAAAGAGTCTCAAGATCAGCAGCTAGAGAAAATCTGGAAAATTAGACTGATGGTATTAAAGCTCAGACAGGAGTAGCTAGCTTATCCCTGATGTTGAAAGGTGAAGACAAGTTGCATTTCAGTGGGAGCCACGGCCCATTATAGCTCTGCAGCTGGCTTGATGCGACATTAGGCAAGTCCTTTGCTCTTTCTATGCCTCAGATTTCCTGCCTGTGAAAGAGAAAATCGCAACTCTCTCCTTCTAGCCTTGAAGAATGAATAAACATTTTTGTTTTTAATGCTTTAAAGCCCCTTGAAGAACAGAGCAATGACTACATTCTATGCTCAGGATTTGGAGAAGCCTAGGACTTGTTTTAGTTGTTTTTGTATTGCACATTCTTTGGGTACCAGGGACTGTGCCGTATTTTATTCCTTTCCAAACAATTTAGAGACACTATTGCCATTTTGCAAGTGAATCAACCAAGGCTCAGTAATGTGTCTGAACCTTTATCACCTAGCAAGTTACAGGGCTTAAATACAAAGAGAGTTGATTGACTCTAAATCCTGTATGCTTCCCACCACAAAGACTTAACTTGTGGCTAATTATTATAGCTGTTTCATTAGCCTCTATCTCTTCCTCATGAAATGAATTGAAATACAGTCACAGAGTGTGATGCCAGCTAATTCTCCTGTATGATGGTCCATCAAACATGTCATTTTAAAGGGAGGGGGGACTCTAAGGATCTGTATATATATGTATATGTATACATATATATGTATACGTATACATATACATTTCTGCTTCAGACTTTGTCATTGCTGTGGGTGACAGCATTCTAGCTATTATCCAGCCTTTTGGGTCATTGCAGGGGGACATGTGTGTGTGTGTGTGTGTGTGTGTGTAAGAGAGAGTGTGTGTGTGTGTATGCATCCACATTCTCTCTTTGCAGTCCTCTTGAAGGTAATTATTTGAGAGCTTTTTTTGGGGGGGGGATAATCTGTAAAGTCTGCCATGGGAAGGGGGTTTGTTTCTCTTATTTTTTTGTGGCAGGCTCCAGCACGCACTGTGATTAACCACTAATTGCCATGTTCTTTGTCCTCTAGGTTGGACAAAGAAAGGAAAAAGACAAGTCCTCTTGTAACGGAGTCAGCTGGCTGAGCAAACTGGGAGCTCATCCAACAGTTTACTTGAAGGTACAGCCACAGACCATCCAAGACAGAGCAAACTGCAAAAATCCAGGCCGCAGAGCCAAATCAAATTTTGTTTGCATGCTTCAGATTCGGCAGGGCCCTCAAATATCATTGAGCCAGAGGCTCACAGGCTGAATCTATTCTAAAGTCTAAAATCTTGTATTACTCTCCCGGATATTCAGATCCATACATATGTGAATCCCACTTGCAAAGTAGTTTTTCAAGTTCTTATTAGAGTTAATTCTTATTCACTTTGTTGGTGATCTAAAGCTTCCTTTTGTGCACCTCTCTCCTTTTTGCATTTCAGTTGCTAAACAGAATTGATGTTTTGATGCTCTTCTGACTTAGATATCTGTAGTCCTGCATACCAATCTTTTTGTGGGAAGTCAAAAGTTTGTTTTAACATGAACATTGGCCAGGTGACTGGCAAAAATATATCTTTAGTCATAGGGAAGTGAGTCAAGGGAATTGAAATGGGTAAGTATTAATCTATTTCCATCAAGGCAGCGATGAAGATTGTTTATTGCATGACTATAACCACCACCAAAACCATTATCGCTACTTCTCCTTTAATATTCACACACTGTAAGAGCCCTTTCCACATCCTATCTCATAGGGTACTCATACTGTGATTTTGATGAGCTGGGATTAGCCCCGATTTTGCTGAAAAGGAAACTTAGTTTTGGAAAGTTCAAGGTCACACAGCTACTAACCTTAATCTACTGATACCAATTCTAGTATTCAGCCCTGTTTACCCTTCTTTTTTGTATTATGCCTTCACTACCTGTGCTTCTCTCTTTTCAAGATTTGAAGAGAATCTCTGAGGTCATAATGGCAGAAGAAAAGGCTGACACTTTCAGACTGCCACAGTGGGCATGGGTTTCACGCCCATGAAATTCTTCTGGTGAGAACAAGAAATGTCTCCTGAACCATATCTTCATGCAGATGCACAAAGTGCATATGTAACATTAGTTACATATGTCCAAATTCTTTATACATTGATTGCTTGGTAACCAATTGGAGTCACTGTATTTTGGGAATTCGATTTAGTTGTCAAAATTGCCTCAAATGTCTTAGCCTGTCTTTTTTTTTCTCTTTTCTATTTTTTAAAAAGACATCTTTTAGAAATAGGCAGGAGTCTACACATCACCATCTGCTTTGAATCTTAAGGGTAGAGAACAGTCAAATATCTGACAGCATAAGGGAGAGCAGGGAAACCTTCTGGGGAATCACATCCCCTCCTATTTTACAGCATCCCTTTTCTTTCTTAATTATTAAATTATGATTCATTCCTTGGTCACTCAACTCAAAGCCCATAAATGCTCCTATGAATCAATATGCCAACCCCCAGGTGAAATCTAGTTGAGTTGAAGGCAGAAGCTGTCCTGCAGTGGCTGCCTTTCCGATCAAGTAATTATTTACTGCACTGCCATCTGTCTTTATTTTGCTAAGACACTCAATCAGACACAGCAATATCACTGCACTCTGAGATGATCATAAATCGTGCAGTGCTTACACGGAATACTTGACCACAATCTATTGAGAATCACTGTCTCAACCCTTCATTTCCTACCAGCACAGTTTTGATTCTTTGTTGCATTTAGAAAACTTGCTAAATACTCCCCAGAAGTAAATAACAGGAATTTTTGTGTTACCCAGTCATAAATTAATTTATTAAGAAAAACTTGAAGTCATCAATATTGGGCAAGTTGCCACAGTGAACGTGTTTGAATGTTATGAGTATCGATCTTATTTATATGAAAAGTTCTTCTCATATAAGCCTGTGAGACAGTATGGAAATAATTGTCATTAGCTGGCAAATAACCTATAAAGCTGAATTCTATTCACTGCTTTATTAACTACAGAATATAGACTTTGAATTGCTAATATTTCCTTTAAATTATAATCTATGATGACACTGTAGTGCCCGAGTTGGAAAAGCTATGATGATAATCATTAACATAGTATAATGCAATAACTTAAGATTTATCAGGCTCTTATTAAGCCCAATACTGCAGTATAATATAATGAAACGCAGGCTTATTTCTTCCAATTCAAATCTAATATTTGGTTAGTGTCATAGAATTGTATAAACTTCAAAATAATGCACAGGACTATGGCATAAAGTTAATTTCTACCATTATGCTGTTGTTTTCCCATGTGTTCTTTGTGTCTTTGTGTAACACTGTTTCTTTTTATTTACCCCAAATAGTTGATACTTATAATTATTTTATTAGTAGTCAACTGTATTTTTCTTTTTTTAACTAAGAAGCAGAAATATTTCAAACATCAAAGTTGGTTCAAATAGAATACATCCCTTGGGAAATTAAAAGGGGATGCAGCTCACTGCCATGCTTTGAGAAATATCATGGAATTTGGTGGCTAGATTGCTTTATAGAAATAAATTGATGGTGCGTTTTGGTGGCTAGAACAGTGAGAGGTTGGAGCAATATTTTCAGCTGCAGCCCATCATTCAGATTGCAGACAACACAATATATAAAGCAAATGCATAATCTAATACAAATTATGCTTTTCATTCTCATCTTTCAGATAGAAATACATTACAGCACAAAGCTGGAAAAAATAATTGTAGCAAGAAGACAGCTCTCTCGCTATCTGTGTCTCTGTCTTCTGTCTCTGTCTTTCTCTCTCTGGCTCTCTCTCTCTCTCTCTCTCTCTCTCTCTCAACAGGATCTTGTCATGTACACCCTGGCTTGCCTCTGACTCTTGATCTTCCCACCTGAGTGATGAGATTACAATTACAGGCATGTATCACCACACATAGCAAGATCAGGTCTCTTGATAATTAGGTTCTTGTAATTGCCTGTAACAATTACAAGATGGACAGCTTCTATCCTGGGTGTTTTTTTTTTTTAATCTATGGAAACAGCTCTGTCCCATATCTTAGGTTTCACCAAGGCCTCTAATAATATAAGCCATCTCCACTGCTTGAAAAGAAAAAAAAACTACTCAGTACCTTATTTATGTAACTGTAACCCCTCTGTACATCACCTTTACAAAAAATAAAAAAATATATGGAAACAGCTTTGTTCCTATCTTAGGTTTCACCAAGGCCTCTAATAATGTAAGTCATCTCCTTCCCTGTTTCTCCTGTTTAAAAGGTAGAATAGTAGCTTCAAACAGACAAAAAATTTTGATTCTTAGATCTATTAATCAACAGCCTTCCAAATCCTGGGTAAAACTCACTTTTAACAGGTGAGCTATAAGATGGAGGAGGCAATGACAATACTCACAAAGTAGTGGGATGGTAAATGTCACATGTGAGCATGGTATACACAAGTGCTCAAATATGTTAGTTATGGTTGCTACAATAGCCACCAAAATGGTTATAAATTATTCATGATAACTCAGTGGAAATCGGTGCCTCTGATCCAAACTCAGAAGATACATACAAGAGGGAAGGGGCATGAAAATGAAGCTAAAGGCACCAAAAGATAAACCTGTAGGCTACACTTTTGCATAGGGTGGATTATTTTTTGAACGAATATACATAATCAGATAGCATCTCTTTTATATAAATATTTGGTCTCCATTTCCTTTTCTTCTTCCCTTTCCTTGCCTAAAGCATGCTAGATTGTTTCATCAGAAAGCTCACTTAATCTGATATTCTCTTCTGCTGCCATACAAGCATGAAATAGCAAACTGACTCTGGATCCATCTGAGAACAACACTTACAAATCCCTTCCAAACGCTTCTTTTTTTTTTTGCTCAAGTTATCCAGCTATAACTCAATGCTGCTATCTCGTTAAAAGACGCAGTGCTGCAGGAAGAAAAGACAGCATAGCTGGATTTTGTTTTTCTGTGTTCAAATGTTTGACTTTCTGATCTCTCCCATTCCTCATCCTGACTTAAAAAAAAAAAAACTTTTAGTTTATTCTCAGCATCAATGAAACTATGCCTCTTTTGCTTTTTTAGGATACACTATTCCTCTGGTTACAAAAAGAATGGAGACTAGAATATTGTGTATGATCTTCAATTTCCAGCTATTCTCACAGATTGTGAGCTTCATCATCCATCTTCACCTTCTTTGCTCCAAGTCAGAAGAGCAAGAGATTTTCTTTTATTTCAGGTCAACTCGCATATCCATGTCTTTCTCTGGATTTCCCGTTGCTCCTACCTCTTATTCCATGGGCTGTCCATTTCGTTTCCCTTATCTTTGATCTCTTCTATTCACTCATGCCCATTTCCTCAGTCTGGAAACATGCCCAGATCTCCCATTTTAAGATCTACAGATCTTCTATGACCTATCACTCAATCTTGTTCCTCTCTTTGCTTCTTACTTCTCAAGATCGTTGGCCATGTCCATTTTCTCTGCTTAATCATCTCAAAGTCTCTCCTGCAATCTGGATTCCCACAGTATTCTAGAGAAGTTGCTCTCCATCTCATTCATGACCTGACTTGGCGTTTCTAGTCTATTGATGATGAATATTCTATTCTGAGCTCTTTACTCCCTGGGCTGCCATGATACCAGTTTCCTGGTTCCTTGGCCATTCTGGATCCTGCTTCCCTGCTGCTCTTTTGTGTCCTTTTTCCTGTTCCTTGGAACTCTCAATTACATACTTTTTTGGCTGGGGGTGGGGGGGGGTTATTTATAGTGTTAAGGTTTCAATTGATGTCTCCTATGCTTGTTTATGAAAACTACCATAAGAAAAACATGCATGGGTAATTTTTTTTTTTTTGGTCAGTCATGGGGCTTGAACTCTGGGCCTGGGCTCTGTCCCTCAGCTCTTCAGCTTAAGGCTAGTGCTCTACCACTTGAGCCACAGCACCACTTTTGGTTTTCTGGTGGTTCATTGGCGATAAGAGTCTCACGGACTTCCCTGCCAGGGCTGGCTTTGAACAACCATCCTCAGATCTCAGCCGCCTGAGTAGCTAGGATTATAGGCGTGAGCCACTGGTGCCTGGCTGCATGGATAATTTTAAACAACAGAAAATTCTTATAGTTCTGGAGACTAAAATTCTGAGATCAAGGTCTCAACAGAGGTAAGTATTCTGAGGCCATTGTCCATGGCTTGAAGGTGGCTGCCTGGCTACCAGGTCCTCAGGTGATGGTGGCTGTTTTAAGATATTATTTGCATCATACCTTATTTGTATGTGTGATCCACTAGTAATATATCTGTATAGTAGTTATTAGGTTGTGAGTACAGACCAAGCTTATTAATTTCATTTTACCCAGTATTTGTAACTACATAATAGCTACCCAAAACTCCCTTTGCATTAGTATCAAGTTATCAGTGGACTCTATTGTGAAGTTTGGCTGAAAAGATGGATTCACATCCCGTCCTAACATTTTCAGTAACTCTTCAAATATGAAAAAGAACGTGTTTTTTTAAAAAAAGAACATGTTTAAACCGGAATACAAGAAAACCAAATTCTATATGGAAAAACAAACAAACAGTGAGCCACTAATCTGAATTAGTGTTTCTGCCCTTGCCCTAGATTAATGATTCACAGTATGATATGTTCAGGCTGATTTCCACATTAGTTACAAACCAGTTCATAGACTCTTAAAAGCAAAATACATGTTTTCTGGAGGGAAAGAATTAATCTTCATTCTCTGCGGAAATTAATTTGGCAGGCTATAATACTGAAAGTGTTTACTTTTGTTGATGCTGGCTTTGTGGTTTTGTGATTAGAGAAGTAATTGCTAACTACCTGAATCATTCCACATTTCTGGTTAGCAAGCAAAAACCACTTGTGTTAGCAGTAGTAGTACACACACCATTGGTCAGTATTAGAAATTAAGCTTCTCTGTCAAGGAATTTTGTCTATTCTGTGTACTGTTCTACCACCCTTCTCCCCCAAATAAAGTCAGCCATATTGTAGGTGTTCAATACTGTTGATTGAATAAAGGAAGTACATACCTTGTACCTGAAGAACTTGGGAAATGTCAAACCCTTGGCTGATTCTGACTATGACTACACCAATCTCAAAATCAAATGCATCACTGAAAAAGGAAAGCAAGGTTCTTAGTGTTTTAAAGAATTCCTCTAATCCTCAAGATTTGGGTTAATACAAAAACTTGCTTCTACAATTCTGAAATAATAAAACTACTAAAATTCTTCAGAATATAGACAAGAACTGATGCTGTTTATTCTCATTTTATCCTTTTTGAATAGAGATAAGTCAGTTACTCCATAACCAACTTATTTAATACTACCAACTAGAATTTCTCACAACAGCCTATTAAACACTTTAAAATTAATTAAATATTTTATAAAGTGATCCATAGTAATATAGAATAGAGCATTTGCAGGTTGAAAACACCCCCCCCCCACACACACACATACACACTCACATTATTTTATTTTCTCAAATAGGATCTCACTATATTATATCCCATATTTGCCTGGAACTCTGCTTGACTTTATTACTCTAGTTCTCGGATTATAGGTAGACACCACCATGCCTGGACCTTTTACATTCCAGTTATCTAATTCATGGTTACAAATGTCTCCAGTCCATCTGGGGACTTTTACCATTAACTCTAGACAGACCATTTGGAGAAATGCTTTTTTTTTCAGTTAAAATAGTTAAAATATACCTCTTGTGCCTTTTCTACATCCAACCCAGTGAAATTAGATCATCTAGACTGGACCTAATGGTTCTTTATTGCCTCTCTATTTTCATAGTGTATGTTTCCTCTGGTTGTAAATATGGAAGCAAGCCAATTAATAATTTGAGTCATCTATAAACTTTGTTTCCTGAGATTTCCTTCCTAAAAATTCTTTGTAGTTGAAACCCAGAACCTGTTATCAGTAGATGACCTTCCCGCTGCACAATGTAGTCTGTGTTTCTCTACTGTGTATGCAAATAACTTTCCAATCACCAAAACCAACCTGAACTATCAGATAATGATCATTTTGGTGTAATATAAATGTCCATTCAAAATTTGATAACTCATCTTTAAGTTAATGAAGTAGATCCATTCTAAAACAGTCTGTCACAAAGTAGATTTATATTACTAAATCTTCTTTCTAATTGACTTGATTATAAAATATAGACAATGTCTTCCACAAAAATGGTTTGAATTTCTTGTTAGCTAGGATAATGGACCTCCAAGAGCATTTTCAATCTCTGGAATCGTAGAATGCATCTCTTTACATGGCAAGAGGAACTTGACATACACGATTAGGTTAAGGAGTTGGAATAGAGAGATTATCTTGGAT
This sequence comes from Dipodomys ordii, assembly GCF_000151885.1. Lineage (NCBI taxonomy): Eukaryota > Metazoa > Chordata > Mammalia > Rodentia > Heteromyidae > Dipodomys > Dipodomys ordii. Next base: position 12,908,157 of record NW_012267227.1, read on the forward strand.
TACCTGGGTGGGCTAACTGTAGGCACAAGGGTACTTGTAAGTGAAATTAAGAGGCAGAAGAGGAGGTCAGAGTAACGCAATGTGAGAAGGACTAGACTTGCCATGGCTGGATTTGAAGATTGAGGAAGAGGTCCAGGAGCTGTGCCTACATGTAGCTAACCTGTAGAATCTGGAAAGGTATAGGAATTTGTCCTAGAGGGGCTGGGAAGGTGACTCAGTGGTAGAACACTTGCCTTGCATGCTCGAGGTCCTGAGTTCGATTCCTCAGCACCACATAAGAAAAAAGCCGGAAGTGGCGCTGTGACTCAAGTGGTAGAGTGCTAGCCTTGAGCTGAAGAGCTGAGGGACAGCACCCAGGCCCAGAATTCAGGCCCCATGACCGGACCAAAAAAAAAAAGAAGGAATTTGTCCTAGAGTCTACTGAGAAGAATACAGCCTGTTTCACCTCTTGATTTTGGTAAGATGAGGCATTAGACTTCTAACACATAGAACTATAAGGATATAGTGTTGCTTTAAGCCACTAACATTGAGGAATTTTGTTAGAACAACCATTGAAACAGAGTCTATGTAAGAATATCATAGACATTTAGAACCTTTTATTCAAAGAAAAATGGTTAAAAAATACTACCCTTCTGTAATAGTAGCATTGTGTTAACAATAATACTGGGTTTTACTTTAAGGAATAAAAAGTTCAGAAAGGAAAATGCAATATAGGTGTGGGGTTATCTTATTTTTATAATACTTCATTGCTATAGTAGTAAAGTCACATAACTTTACTAACCCAGTAGTTTTATACTATACAAATTTGAGCCACTTTAATTAACATTGAACTTTATTACCAGGAAAACCAATTACTAACTTGTAAAAGCCAGAGGCCTCCTTGGTTCAATATTACAGGGCTCAATTATTTTGATCCCTTTGAATTTCTAGAATGTTTGGGATGGTAGGGAGGCCAGAAGAAGAGCCTAAGTAATTGTTTCTCAAATAATGATTTTTTTTGAAGATTTATACATTTCCTACTTATTTTCTTCCCTCCCTTCTTTTGTTCCCTAGTATAGAAGAACTTTTACTGAAGTGTCTGAATAATGAAGGGAGAAGATATAATTCACTTCTAACAATGTCTGGTTAGCAACTGACTGCTAATTTCTGGTTAGCTACTGATTGCTAAATATAACAAAATGGTGTTTGCAGAGCCCCAAAAGATACTAATCCTGATGTCCTAGTTTACCCTGAACCCATTGAATATAGAACACCATCAGGAGTAAGATAGCAATCATGGAGTACAGCTTTTATATGTTTGGTAAATAATGTATTTAATATGTAAGTTTTTTTCATTTTTTTTTGTCAGTGTGGGGCTTGAACTCTGGGCCTGGGCACTGTCCCTCAGCTCTTCAGCTCAATGCTAGCACTCTACCACTTGAGCCACAGCACCACCTCCAGTTTTCTGAGTGGTTTATTGGAGATAAGAGTCTTAGGACTTTCCTGCCCGGGCTGGCTTTGAACTGCGATCCTCAGGTCTCAGCCTCCTGAGTAGCTAGGACTTACAGGTGTGAGCCACCAGCACCCAGCGTAACATTTTTTTTTTTTACATGAGAAAGACTAATAAGTGAATTTCTATTTGGTCAGTCATACATATAATTTCAGATATCTTTTTAATAGAATATTTCTGTTTACTATGTTGCATCAATCTGCCTAAAATAATGCTCATTTGATGTTGGGGCATGCTTTGTGTGCTGTGCTATTCTGTGAAATCCAAACACAAGAAGTCTTGCCTGATCTTGTTGACATAAGAGATAGCTATTATGGGGGCTGGGAAGGTGGCCCAGTGGTAGAGCGCTTGCCTTGCATGCATGAGGCCCTGGGTTCGATTCCTCAGCACCACATAAGCAAAAAGAAAAAAGCCAGAAGTGGTGCTGTGGCTCAAGTGGTAAAGCGCTAGCCTTGAGCTGAAGAGCTGAGGGACAGTGCCCAGGCCCAGAGTTCAGGCCCCAGGACCGGACCCAAAAATAAATAAATAAATAAAATTTAAAAAAAAGAGATAGCTATTATGCATAGCTAAGATTACCCTTCTTGTCTGATTAAGTGTTTTTACCCATAGAAAAAGCTCCCTAGAATGTATCTCTCTGTAAGTGGGGAATTTATCATCTCCTATTCAAAAGAAGAAATCAAATCAGGTAATATATAGGTCCATAAGTACTTTGGAGGCAGCATAGCATTGGGGTTATCTGAATTTTTGAATTTACGTAGTCCTGGGTTGGAATCCTAGCTCTGTTTCTTATGGTATTGGTTTTCTAGTATGTTTCCACTTTTAAAATGGGAGCAAGATTAGTACTTACTTTAAGGGCTCCTCAGAGAATTCAATGGCTTAGTTCATGTTAAGGATACCAGTCTGGTGCTCGTTGGTCCTTTAAGATCTTCTATTGTTGTTTCTTCCCCAAAGCTTTTCAAATGCCTGGCTATTAAATGTCACATACCATCTAACCCTCACATTTGTGCATAAACCAATGCTACTACTACACTAGCAGAAGTACTAGTGTATAGCTCTCCCTGTTAGTACAGGGAGATCTGAGTCTTTGAGATAATGAACACCTTCAACTGGCCATGGCAGCCAATCCAAAATTTGGGGAGTTTTTTTTTTGTTTGTTTTGGGTCCGGTCATGGGGCCTGAACTCTGGGCCTGGGCACTGTCCCTCAGCTTTTCAGCTCAAGCTAGTGCTCTACCACTTGAGCCACAGCGCCACTTCCAGCTTTTTTCTTTTTGCTTATGTGGTGCTGAGGAATCGAACCCAGGGCCTTGAGCATGCAAGGCAAGCACTCTACCACTGAGCCACCTTCCCAGCCCCCAAAATTTGGGTAGTTTTGAAAGAACATTTTCCCTCCTTTTCTGGTTGTCCTTTGTTTTTTTGTTTGTTTGTTTGTTTGTTTTGCCAGTCATGGGGCCTGAGCTCTGGGCCTGGGCGCTGTCCCTCAGCTCTTCAGCTCAAGGCTAGCACTCTACCACTTGAGCCACAGCACCACTTCTGGCTTTTTCTGCTTATGTGGTGCTAAGGAATCGAACCCAAGGCTTCATGCATGCAAGGCAAGCGCTCTACCACTGAGCCACCTTCCCAGCCCTGTCCTTTGTTTTTACACTTGTAAATATACTTTAAAGTGACTCTAGACATTTACATTTTTCTTTGACCCTAACTTTACCTCTTCCCGATCTTCTCTAAGACTCAAAGGCCCTCCAGCTCTTGGTGCATTTTTTTCATTTTGGTAAAGAATTCAGAGGACCAGGAGAATGTGCTTAATCCAGGCAATTCACTGGCCTCACAGTGTTATATCCTGCCCTGGTTAGTGCATTACAAACAAGAATTTGTCATGGAATCCGTCACTTACTGTATAATTCCCACGTAGTTCTCAATCTCTGTCAAGGGAGCTTTCCTCCAGTTTTTTTTATATCCAATCACTAGAGTGTTTGGCTTCATTCTTCCTAAGCCTGAGGCCTAAAGGAAGGACATAAACACACAGGCAATGCTCACCATACTGGGAAACTACTACTGCAAATGAAAACTAATGTCCAAAGACTACTGAAGTAATGTTCTAAAGATTCTGAAGATGAGATTACATTTTAGTGAGTGTCCTTCATGCTCATACCCAAGCATAAAACAGAGAGATTAGTTTTAAATCATCTTAGCCATAAATGGATTTTAGATGACAGAAATGTAGCTTTTCTAAATTAGCAGTCATTTGCATTTCTTCTGACATACTCATTAAAATGGTTCAATAATTTAAAATCGAGTAAGGGTTGGCTTAACTGTTGGCACACATGTAATAACTTAGTGGTTCAAAGCTCATTTCCACCTGTTATGTCCATAATGTCATCAGTAATAAAATCCATGTTTGGAAAATTCTTATGTACAAGGACCATTGAAATCTCTCATCTTATTTATTGAAGAATGACTAGATATGTTTCTAAAACCTAATCCTCTTGCATGACAATATCATTAGTGGTTATCTTCCATATCAGAAGTTAGATGACAGGATATCAAATTCCAGTTAATCAAATTTAATTTGGCAATATTATCAAGCACCTATTAATTGCAAAGTGATATGTTAGGCACCATGAGAGATTATTGATGCATATAGCTTGGTGTGAAGTTGCTGAGAATAAGGTGGACCAGACAAGATATACATGTAATTGTAATATAGTACAAATATATAAACACAAAGGAGGGCATAGTCACACATAGAAGGAAATGGGCAATGATGGAAGAAGCTTCCTGAAATAAGCTTTGGAAGAATATCATTCTTAAAATGCACAGGAAGTCTAACAGCTCTTTCCAGCACTCATCTGGCCCTTGGTAGGCATGCAGAAGTATGGATACTGTCTTCTCCATTTCTAGAGTATGATATGTAGTATAACTTCTTAGATGGAAAGAAGTCTCTCTCTAAAATGGCATAATTGTCAATGCTTGACTTTCATGTCACTCTGTCTTGCCCACTTGCCATGACATATCAAATTTTCACTTTTATTGGAAAAAATTCATATGAATTTATACATGTTTTTTTTTCCAGGGCTGAGGACCGAACCCAGGGCCTTGTGTGCGCCTGGCGGGTGCCCTTCCGCTGGGCTAAACCCTCAGCCCCTATACATGTTTTTTTTTTTTTTTGACCATTCTCAACCAACGTAAGAATTCTTCACATACCCAGGTCTTTCGTTTCCCTGATCCTTCCTATCTCATATCTGTTTTCCAAGTCCTACTTAAAACTGGTTTTATTTTATAAATCTCCTGTGGTAATTTTATATTAATGTGTAACTTTCCCAAGACAATCAAGAGCTACTAAAAATAAGCTTACTACTAAAAGAAAAAAAATCAGCATTTTGCAATAGTATCTATTTCCATGATTTAGGAAATTAATAGAGGCAAAAAGCAGTTTGTTGTGGGTAGTAAGCATTTCAGAAATGGGTTCTCTGTTTGCACAGATACTTTTCAAGTAAGTATTCTTCAGATGTATTAGACTCAGAAAGGCATCAGATAATCTTAATTCCAAAATACTACAGCTTAAGCAATCTATATTTTTTTCTGTCCAAAGAGATCAGTTTTCTGGATGCAGTCCTTAATTCTCACAGTTCTAAAGATGGTGACTCTGAAAGCCATCTACACTATTTGGTATACATAAAACTAGGGCTTTTTAGCCATATTAGTGGAAAAAAATGAGAAGCCTAAATTTCAAAATTCTGAGAGAGTCTCTTTTATTATCTTAAAATTTTTCTGGCAGCTAAATTATAGAGATGAGAACCAAGAAAAAATTTTATGTAGTTATTATAGAAAAAGTAAAGAAGGGGAAAAATGAAGAAAGACTAAAGGATAAAAGATGGAGAACTGTGGGCTTTAATGTTAAGCTATAGAGATTACTACATTTTATTCAACATTCTGGAAATAATTCAGGAGGATGGGGAGGTTTTGTGCCCTGATCTTCATGCATTTATTCAGTTGTGTCTGGCAGCTGCCCTCACACCATTTGCAAAAGAAAGAAAGTAAAAGAATGTCTGACTTGCGTTGCTGCATGAAGTATAAGATTGCAAAAATAGTTTGAAGTTTTAATAGGATTCTGAATGTCATCAACCAGTAGAACAAATTTGCATTTCAATAAATATGGGAACAGAATGTACGCTGGTGGCCAAAGGCAACCTCATTTTCTATTTCCAACATATCCTTCTTAGTTCACTGTACTAGAGCCTCCCCTCTTTTGTTCTAGCCTTGCCTCTTCCCAAGAATTCAAAATGAATTCCTTCACCTTGGGCACTGATCTCTGATGATGCTTAGCTGCCTAACTACAGCAATTTGTTTCAGGAGCTTCATAAACATGGGGTACTAATTACCCTTTGCTCCCATGGTAACTCTTTTAAGGCCACCCTTACCTGAAGGAGACTTCGGACACCATCTCTGAAGCAGTCTGCTGCCACAGCAGCATAGAAAGCCTTGATTTTGTTCTTTATAAGCCAAGCCTGTTTTTTAGCCATACCGCTGTTCATCTCCTTAACACACAGCTTGCGCGGTCCCTGTACAACACAATGAAAAATCAGTTAGAAGCCTTGCTATTATACATCACACTTGCTGTTGTTTTCTAAAAGACAGAAATAGCCAGCAATGCCCTATTGACTTAGAAAATGGGAAAGAAAGTAAAACACCTTCTAAAGCAGGTTCACACTGTTTAGGAGAGAACCTGTATTGCTCACATTACTCACTTTTCACCCTCAAATGCCCAGGCTTATTAACACTTGTTTAATGAACTGCCGCACAGTGAATGAAGGGAAAATCTGAGGGCATGGTGGCACACAAGGAAAGAAGTGAAAATGTGATTGAAGAGGCTCAGGATAAATACACAATCAACCTTTGACTCAAAAGTAAGAGCAACTTTTAAGAACACCAAAGAAATCTCCACCAGAGTCCAATTTCCAGAAATGGACAGAGCTCATGGGAGCCAGAACACATGAGCTGCAAATCTTGCCATGCACTGTACATCTTGACAATTCTATTAGGCGGATGCATTGCTCTTTTGTGTTGTAAGAAGGCCCTTGTGTCACTTTTCCCTGTATAGTTTTGATAAACTTCCACTCAAATCAACATTTCTTCTCACTCTGTGAATTTGGCGGGGACACAAATTCACATCGCTAAGACATAAAAAGAGTAGAGATGACGAAGAGAAAAGAAGGCAGGTGTTGTGATGGGCATTTTATAATTTCAAACTAGTTTTATACTAAAAATTTCATTTCACTTAGGATCTTGACGAAATGTGGTCTGAGTCTGAAGTGGGCTCAAGATTCTGCATTTCTGCCAGGCTCCTAGGTTACATAGATGCTGCTGGTTATTAGACAATCTCAAAGAATCTTTAATAAGGAGAGGAAGGACATTGGAATGTGTGAAAATGAGTCCAGGCTTTGCAGTCAGGCCGAATTGGTCTAAAATCTGAACTTGGCCATTCGGGAGGTTTTGATCATATCTGAACTTTGAAGATTTATTCCAAAAATGGGAATGAACTCTCTTTCCTGAATAGTTGCATTAAGCAGTAATAATATGGTACTCAGTACTATGTCTGAAAAAGAGTATCTGACATTGATTTTTCTTATTTGGAATGAGTGCTCACCATCTCATTAAAACCTCCTTTCTAATTCTCCTACCATGTTTGTTCTATAATGGAGCTGAGAGCACACAAACTCAGGAGTTGGGCTTGAATCAGGCTTTGTCATTAACAAGCTGATACTTTTAGTGTGTCACCTGACTTCCTTTATGTGTGCTGTGTAATTGTTTTGGTTGTCACTGCCTGGTATGATAGCCTTTATCCACATGTCAGCATTTGAAATGTGGCTCATCCAGATTGAGGGACATTGGTAGTATAAAACCTATAATGTATTTTGAAGCCTCAGTATAAAAATAATATAAAACAACTCATTAATATTTCTGTGTTGACTGAATATTAAAATGATATTTTAGGTTGTTGAGGTAAATCAATTCTTAAAATAGCATTACCTATTTATTTTTACCCTTTTAATTAACCATTAGAAGGTTTTAACTTCTACATGTGGTACATATTATATTTTTGTTACACAATGCTAGGTGAGCTTGGTGTTACATCTGTTTTTATATTTTGTTTAAATTAGATCAAGTTTTAAAAAATATATTGTGATTTTCCAATACGCTTTCTAGGGCCTGCTAGTATCTGAATCATTTTGGTTGACTTACATTAAAATTATAAAGATTCTTCAAGGAAGATAGAAAAGTTAGAGAAGTAGGGAAGAAATTTATTAAATTGGAAGACCTGGACATAAGAAAGATATATTATTTTGGATCAAATTTAGCTCAGGTTTCCAGACTGTCAATGTATTTCAAACTATCAATCCATCTGTGCGCATTCTAGATATCACCTACACTCAGGAATGAAGAAGTATTTTATTGAAGCAAGTTGAATGGTAACAGTAGCCATTAGATAAAGAAAAAAAACCACTGGCTAAAAATCATGATTGGATCATCAGTATATTGATCATCATTATATTGAATCACACCACAATGACTATGAGCCCCTGAGGAAAATGGCATTTATTTAAATAAATACAGTCTAGCAGATGTCTATTCATATTACAGAAATCCAGATTAAACATTAATTGTGACAGAGAGATTTATTTTAATGACTAAGCTTGTGGTACTGAGAAGTCATAAAAATATTTCATGCAAAATCTCTTTTTGCTAAAAGGGAGCATAATACCCTTACAGCACACTTATTAATGAGAAGCAAAGATGCAGTGCAAATGTATCAAGGATAAAGCAAACTAACAACAAGAGAAAGTGTCTTGGAATGCAATTATTTAACATTCAACTATGTCATAATCACACAAAGGACTTTACCACCCAATTAATAGATGATAGAGCTTTAGTCAGAATTTCAGAATATGACTGTAGAAATCAGTTCAGAATTTGGAGCAAAGAAAACAAGGATTTTTTTGTATACACTATGACAATGATTCAGAAGTGGGTCAAACAATTTCTAATTAGTCTGGAGAAGTTGATAGGATACTACTTCAAATGAATGAATATTATGAAAAAGAATTTGCAGTAAGATCCAATAGAAGAATGTGAGCCTGGTGATATTCTTTCCAACTTTTATTTCATTTCATTTTTTTGCCAGTATGGTGTTTGAACTCAGAGCCTTGTGCTCATTGGGTTGGTGCTTTATCACTTGAGCTCCACCTATAGGCCAGCTTTTTGCTGGTTATTTTGGAGAAGAGTCTTGCAGTCTTTTCTGCCTGGCTTGACCCCAAATGATGATCATCTGGACCTCAACCTCCTCAGTAGCCTGGGCTTATTAACATTTGTTTAATGAACTGCCTCACAGTGAATGAAGGGAAAAGCTGAGGGCATGCATGGTGGCACAAGGAAAGAACTGAAAAGAGTTTGCAATGAAGGATTACCACTGGCACCTAGCTCCAATTTTTGATAGATTGATTGATTGATTTAGTCGGTCGTGGGGCTTGAACTCTGGGCATAGGCGCTGTCCCTCAGCTCTTCAGCTCAAGGCGAGTGTTCTACCACTTGAGCCACAGCACCACTTCTGGGTTTTTGTTGGTTAATTGGAGATAAGAATCTCATGGACTTTCCTGCCCGGGCTGGCTCTGAACCATGATCCTCAGATCTCAGTCTCCTGAGTAACTAGGATTACAATCGTGAGCCACTGGCTCCTGCTTTATTATTCTTTTTAAAACATTGTGCTCAATATTTGGTTGAGGAAGTTTATTATTCTTTTTAAAACATTGTGCTCAATATTTGGTTGAGGAAGTAACTTACTAGAAAGTCATTTAACTGATACATTACTATTGTCTGTCCCCACGAGAATATTAGTGAATGGGAGCAAGACTTCTGGACTCTCCATGGAACGATCAGAACAGTAAGGTATAATGTAATGCAACATATATGTCAAACAATCAGGGTCGTGCAAAGGAAATGATACTTTAGTATCTTAATTCTTTATTGCGGTTAGGGCCACAAAGGGTTAATTAAAAGCAATATTTCCTGTCTCGATAGAAGACCTTTCCCTCCCTTGCCAATATATGACTTTTTATATGGCCAGTTCATTTCTCCAGTCCCAAAGATATTTTATTGCCTGCTAAACTAAGTTTTCTCTAAATTGCTAGAGAAGAAAAACACCTCCAAAACCACTTCGCTATTATATTGGCCAAAATGAAATTCACTAATCCAGGGCACCAAAGTTGATAATAGGAGAGAAGGGGTTGTGATAAGCTTTCAGAAATCCCTCTGGAGTCACAGCTGGTCGTTACTTAATCTGTCAATCTTAGATACTCCGTAGGATTCTCTTCACTCCTTGCTGGATAATTGCATTTAGCGATATTGTTCGAGTTTCTGTCATATAAGCACTGAGAGGAAATACAATATGACCAACGTGATTCATATGGCATTTAGAATATCGCCAAGTATTAAAAAAAAAAGAGGTAAAGTTCGGCTCACAGGGGTGTGTAGTAAATTAGCCCTCCGTGTCTCCACAGAGCTGGCTACCCCTGGGCTCACACAACTTCCTGATGCCCTTTTCTCGGCAGACATTGGCACCTGATTGTAACCTGATTCCCAAGGATATCAGTTCACTGAGGCTGTCTCCTCCTGGTGTAAGACAAAGCACACTGAGGTGGTCTAGACCGAAATCCCAACTCTGCCACTCACTTGTCATGCGACCCAGTATCATCATTGAATTATCGTGAATGTCAGTCTCTAATCAGTAAAATGAGAACAAAGTTCTGTGCTTTTCTGTCCCATAGGCTCTTGTATGTTTCAAATTAAGAAAATTTGTTTTGAAGTGAGTAGCAAAAAAAAGAAAAACTGTAGGAAGATTCTTTGAAGAATAGGTAAGTATGCAAAGAGTATCAAGACACGTTAATTGATGAGGATTTTCTTTGACGGATGAAAATTTTAAGTTATGTGTGTGTGTAAGAAAGAGAGACAGTGTGGGAGAGACAGAGTTATGGGAATACAGGTAGGGATAGGATAATTTGGAGCATTTAGCCTTATTTTTACCTTAATTTTACAAGACCAGTGCTCTAACCCCTGAGCTATGGAGCCCTCACCTTTTACCTTATTTTTAATGCTATCTGCCACTTGAGAAATTGATCAAGGATTATGGCCTAAATTTTAGCTCCTACTTTGAGCTTGAATACTTTCCCTAGGGAAACCACCAGTAAACTTCCTGACCAAAAGGGAATTTATTCAGCAGTTTATCTAAGGCATTTCTGTATGGTTCTCTCCTCATTGGTGAATCTGTATAATAGCGCTCTATCTGGCTCATTCTAATCCTTTAAATTTCTGTGGACAGTTATCACCCCAAATGCTTTCATTTTATTTCCGAGCCAGTTCCAAGTTTTCTCGACTCAGAAGCCATCATTTGGAAATATTTATCACTTTTAGTTGGTCTCCTGTGAAATCAAAAATACATATGATCTACTCATTTAAATTCAGGGTCATGGACTCTTGCTAGTCTGTGCTCTATGAATCAAGAGAGAGGGGCTGCTGCTATTTTCCTATTACTGAATCTGTCTTCTCTGCTCACCTAAAATAACCCAGGGTGAGCATAGAGGAAAAAGCACTTTGCTTGGATGAAGTGGCTCTTACCACAAAGACCTCACAGCAGATGCATAGGCCACTGTTCTTGGTAAAGGCATGTGTTATGTCCAAGAGAGCAGGTCTTGTCATGGGTCCTCCGGTCAAGACGATACACTGGGGCCTGAAAGTCAGAGAAGATGATGTGAGAATTGGCCATCCCAAGAAGTCTGTGAGCCCAGAACCCATAGAAATGGCAGGTATAGAAATCTTGGCCAAATGAGACAACACCTTTCTCATTTTAGGTTTCCCACCAGAAAGCTTGATTCATCCCATCTATCCAATCCATCCTTCCATCTTTGGATTCTTACTTTAATTAGTCACAGTGAGCACGTAACAGGAAAAAGGTAATCTTGGAGTCCCCCCTCGGTCTTTTTCCTCTGGAAAACATCTTACCCCAAATCCCAACACAACCTGCCCCTCTCCAGCCAGTATTTCTGTGCCCTATTTCTTTATCTTCCTTGCAAGCTTGCTTATTCAAAATAGGCTATAATATAATAAAGAGTGAGAAATACTACTTCTGCTAGGCAATTGGGTAAGCCATAAAGCATTAAGCAGAATGGAGACAATATCAATGATGGGGATTTGAGAATATATTTCTAGAAATCAACTTATTTAGACCACTTTGTCTACCTTGATGCACAGTGGATACCCGGGTTCGTTAACACTGTGTGAGGCTGTTGCTGGGTGGGCATAGCTCAGTGTGGAAGGAAAGAAGCATTTAATGGCAAGAAGCGCTGTTGTAAAAACCGTTGGTTTTTGTTGCTCATATTTTGGCATATCCTTGTAAAAGCTTGGAACTACTCTAATTTATTTGTCTTCTATAGAGGAAAGCCACTGCTATTGTAGGATGCCAGGGTATCTGAGAAGCCAGCATTACCTGAAATTTTTCACATGATCTTCCACTGTGGTTAATTCTAGAGCATTGTCTAAAGCACTCACATAGGAAAGAGCCTGTGTGGAGGATCCCCAGTTCACATCTGTAGATAAAGGAGGAAATTGGCACAGATAGCATTGACCTTTTCTGTGTACACCATGAATACTTGTTTTTACAAGACAATCATTTCTATAACTTTCCTTGGCTATGAAAAGCAGTGACAACTGTCCAAATCAGAGAAAATATAGCATTGTATTTCCTAGAATGAACATTATATCCTTTCTTGAACATTATCTGAGACCTCTTTACAGCTAAACATCAGTCTGTAAAGTTGCAGACCCAGGAAACTTGCTTAATAGGAAAGTCTGGGTAATAGTGGTAACGAAGGCAAAGTTCAAGGGATTGTCATAAATTCTTGAATTTGAAAGCAAAGAAAAGGGATTTCTGTGCTCATGGATAGTGTATAGTCATCTTCTGTATCGAAGAGTAAAACTGAATAGCTTAGGATTTTTTTATTATGGATTGAAATATTAACCAGATTCTTTTACATTGTATGAGGGGACAGTTCTTGATAAGAATATGTAGATCCACCTGAAATGATGAGCAGAGTCTGTTTTCCCCACTCAAAAAAGTGAGATCAGTTAATTAACTGATAAAAAGGTTAATATTAAGTATTGGCGGTGCTCCAGGCACTATGCATACCTTATGGTGTTTATTCTTTTATATATATATATATATATATATATATATATCATATATATATATGATAAACCTGTCCTGGTCAATTGGATGTTTATATCTTAAAAATGAATCTTGAACCCACCTAACACAATATATAAAAATTAACTCGAAGTGTATAATAGGGCTTTACTGTAATTAAGAAACTACTAAAACGCATAGAAGTTTGTGACCTTATATTAAGGTAAGATATCTTATATTAAGGTAAGATATCTTACATCATTTACAAAACGCCAAGCCCTAAAAGAAATAAATCAAAAATAAATTAGATGTTATAAAAATTAAGGATTTCTGTTTTCAAAACAAAGTATAAGAAAAATGAAAAGATAAACCACAGGTACAGAGAAAATATTTCCAAAACACACACTGTGAAAAGATTTGCCTCCAGGGTATATAATGAATACTCACAATTGATCATAAGAAAATAAAAAGTGACTGAATGATTTAAAGAAGATGTATGGATTGCATATAAGATATTTACTATAATTAGTCACCGCAAAAGTAAATTAAATCACAACGAGTATCACTCTATATCAATATCAATTATATCTTCTTAAGAAATCAACTGATACTAGGCATTAGTGGCTCACATCTGTAATTCTAGCTGCTCAAGAGGCTAAGATCTGATCTGAGGATCGTGTTTTCAAGCCAGCCCAGGCAGGTAACACTGCAGGACTCTTACCTCCAATAAAATACCAAAAAAGTCCAGAAGTGGAGCTGTGGCTCAAGTGATAGTGTTAGCCTTAAGTAAAATAAGCTTAGGGACAGCACTCAGGCCCTGATTTCAAGTCCCAGGACCACCCCGCAAAAAATCAACTGACACTATTTACATACTGATAAAGATGTAGAGCAACAAGGAATTTCTTGTTGGCAAGAATGAGAACAAAAATGATCACAAAAATTTTAACCTGGAAAACAATTTGGCATTTTCCTGTTAAGTTATATATACACTTAGTATGTAAACAGAATCTTACTTTTAGATCTTTACCCAAGAATCCACATAGGTCCACATAAAGTCCTACATATGAATATCTATAGCAGCTTTACATGTAATCACCCTATGCTGTATATAGTGCAGGTATCAATCAACTATCCATTAACAACAGAACATTTTTACAAGTTGTTATTTATATAACAGAATCTTACTCAATAATACGAAAGAAAAAAATCAATTTATTCATGCAACAACAAAGATATATCTAAAACATTGTGCTAAGTAAAAGAAGGCACACATAAAACTATATACTATGGTATATTTATAAGATATTCTCAGAAATATGAAGCTATAGGTTCAGACATTAGAAAAACAGTTTCTTGGAGCTATTTGGGGGCAGAGAGAGATTGATTACACAGAATTGTAAAGAAACGTTGGAGAATGGTGCAAATGGGCTCCATTATGATTCAGTGGTAGATAATGGACTAAGTTTGTCAAAACTTAAAAACTATACATCAAAAAAGGCTGAATTTTTTCCACATTAAAAAATGTGTCATGCCGGGTGCTGGTGGCTCACACCTGTAATCCTAGCTACTGAGATCTGAGGATCATGGTTCAAAGCCAGCCTGGGCAGGAAAGTCTGTGAGACTCTTTATCTCCAATAAACCATGAGAAAACTGGGAGTGGTGCTGTGGCTCAAGTGGTAGAGCAATAGCCTTAAGCTGAAGAAGAACTGAGGGACAACACCCAGGCCCAGAGTTCAAGTCCCACAACTGAAAAAAAAAATGTGTCATGCTTTTCTTTTCTAACATATAGTATAATTTTACAGTGAAATCAAATGTGTATGCACGTTAGGATTTTAATAGCACTTGATTCACAAATCTGAAACATCTTTTTACAATCCTCAGTTGTGTAATTTTTCATTCAATTTGAAAAGTTCCTCATTAATAGTTAAAAAGCCCCCATTCCAAAATATGTAAAGTATACTAGTGTATAATGTCTAGTGTCAAACATTACTGTGAATATTAAACGAATATATGGCATGTAATAGGTGCTTAAATAAGTGTTCAACAAAGTTAAGTTATTGTTATTCTCGTTACTTATATCACTACTGTCTACCATATACATGACAAACCTAACAGAAGTTGTTAACAGTTGATGAACAGGTAGAGAAATTTGGAAACCCCATCCTAGGATTTCTTTTCTTGCCTTACCTGGCTTCTTATAAGTCACATAGATATAGAGGGATAACTCAATGACATAGGTGATGACAGCTGCCCACCAGTTGATAACAAACATGACAGCACAGCACAGAATAGCTCCAAAAAGAGACACCCACATATTGTAAATTCCATATGCAGGTCTCCATCCTGGAAGTAAAGATAAAAAATGTACACAGACAATTTACACACAGCATCTGTCATACTATGGTGTATTATAGGAATTTGGGTAACGTTTTTTTTCCCTGCCATAAAAATTAGAATTTGTGTGTGTGTGTGTGTGAGAGAGAGAGAGAGAGGGAGAGAGAGAGGGAGAGAGAGAGAGGGAGAGAGAGAAAGGGAGAGAGAGAGGGAGAGAGAGAAAGAGAGGGAGAGAGAGGAAGAGAGGAGGAGAGAGAGGGAGAGAGAGAGGGAGAGAGAGAGAGATGGAGAGAAGAAGAGAAAGAGGGAGGGAGAGAGGAGGAGAGAGAGAGGGAGAGAGAGGAAGAGAGAGAGGGAAGGAGAGAGGGGGAGAGAGAGAGCGCAGGACCCTAACTTGGTACCTGGCACTTTTGTTCATTAGCTAGCACTCTACCAACTGAGCCATACCTATAACCCCCACAATTTGCTAATACTTTTCTATGAATGTGGATCTCTGGTCTACAAAAGTGGTGGTTACCCCCAGTAGGAAGCTTAATGTAAAATTTAGAAAACATTTAACATCTGGAAAATGTACAATCACAGACCCCTCTAAACCCTAATTGCCTTCCCAAATTACTAAACCTTAACGATCTCTAAATTTGTGTAAAGGAGGTAAGAGGAACTTCTTGGTTGTCAAGAAAGAAGGTTGATTCAATGAACTTTTTGCTTATGGGAAAGACAAAGTAATCAGGGAGTTAATACTTTTGACTTCCTAAAAGGTCTTCCATTCCTCCAAGAAGATAGTGCATGTCCATTTATGGGAAAAGGGAGAAATTTCTCTAGCAATGACTTCTTAAACTCAGTGCAACAGTATGTCATACATTTTCTAATGAAAATACTTCTCACAATTCCTATAAACAAAGGAGGTTTCCATGTTCGATTCATCCTCTGAACTGAAAGAAGCTAGGAGACAATATGACCAAAATGGGAAACTCAGCTGGGTGCCGGTAGCTCACGCTTGTAATTCTAGCTACTCAGGATGCTGAGATCTGAGGATCATGGTTCAAAGCCTGATCTCCAATAAACCACTAGAAAACCAGAAGTGGTGCTGTGGCTCAAGAGGTAGAGCGCTCGCCTTGAGCTAAAGAGCTGAGGGACAGTACCTAGGTCCAGAGTTCAAGCTCCACAACTGACAAAAAAAAAAAAAAGACAGAAAGAAACTCTGATTGGGAAGATAGAGCTGGTCTGTGGCTGAAGGTTGTTTTAAATTTGGAGTTGCTAAAACACAACAGAACTTTAAGTCTTCTGGAGCAATTTCCTATAGGACCACAAGATGGAACTAGCATTTCAAGAACATCATTAGAAATACTCATTTCGTAAGTCTGGCTTTCTGAGTATGAGTAAATATGGCACGGAGAGGAAGAGGGAGAGGCCAAGAAGAGTCGTTTCCTGGGTTTTTGTTTCTACATATCTCTTTTTCTATTTTTTTTCCTATTTTTTCTCTTTCTTCCCATTTCGTCTTTTTACTCTTGCTTCTGCTAACCTGTATAACTTGGCCTTTGGAAAAATTAATGGTCGTACATGATGTGGCATCGCACAAAACTACACCAAAACTCTTCAGTTTTCTTCTGTAACCTAGGAGCCTTGGGTGAATCAAAGCTCCTCTTGTATCTATGTTTATTCTTACTGGCAACAGGTTTTCCAAAGGAGAGTTGGGACGGCAGTGGGCTCTAAAATTTATATTTACAGTTTTTGATAAAATCCTTTGGGTGAAGAACTTTCTAAGGGTGGATAATACCAACTCTATTTTGGTGGAAAGGCAGAAGGAACTGGCCATTGGAAACAAAGAGGAGGTGAGGAGTGGCTATAACAGGGGAAAGTAGTTGCTGTAAAGTTTTGAACAACTTTAAACCACAGCCCAAAAAGTACACGGATGCCCACGGCATCAACGTGAATCTGCGTTGCCTGCACTCAGCAGGTAATTATGGGAACTACTCATCCTTCTCTTCTGCACCACCGGGAAGGAAACAAATTGATAGTAAGGAAGTCTCAAATATATACATTTATTCCACTTCTGTGGTCACTTTCACCCTGGAAATAAATAGTGGTGTTTTTCTACTGCTGAAATAAATGTGGTTTCTCTTGCAATGAATAATTTATTGCCACAGGAGAAAATTGACTTTCCGGTTGGTCAAAAAGGCCATTGCTCACATGATTCTTTTTCTATTTCAGAAGTCATCTCCCAACTCACCAAAATAAAGTAGATTACGCTGCCCACTAGGATATAAGAAAACATATAAACACAGATTGAACATTTTTCACTAACTTATTTCATTTGATTGAGACAAATTAACTGTTTGCTTAGGGTTATGTTAGTTTTTGAAACGTCATCTTACCTGGAGATTTGGCATAAGAGGCATGGAAGCAGGAGAAATTAATAAGCGCATATGAGGCCAGGAAAAAGTTGGAGATAATGGGAGCAATGACGTTCAGTTCCGCTGTAATAGAAGCAGAATTGAACATGTACGTTTGAGTGATGAGATTGGGGGCTGAACAGCTGTTATAGCCTGGAAGCTTGACTTTATTTGGAAATTGAAAACACAGCCAGCATCTGTCAAAGTTTAAGAAGGTAGCGATTTTTCTTTGGCGCTACATATATGCTTTTATCCGGAGTTTCCATAAAGTGAGAATCTGGATAACCCTACCAATCAGAACATAGACAATCAGGATGTCTAGCTACAAAAAAATAAAAATCCATGTGGAGTGGATGGAAGTTTTGAGGACTGAGGTTACCATGGTGTTTAGAAGAGTGTTAAATATCTTTGCTGAAAGCCTCATTGTGAAGAACTTTCTAAGCGTGGATAGTGTCAAGTCTAATGGCAGGAAGGCAGAAGAAACTATTGGCCAATGAAAGCAAAGAAGAAGTAGAAGGTGAAGAAGATATATATATATATATATATATATACACGTATATATACATATATATATATATACGTATCTATACATATATATGTATATACGTATATATATATACCTCTGCTATACCTGTTTTAGGTTCCCCCAACTTAAATGTTCTCTGCCATATGCAACCAAAAGGCTCTTTGTGGTAACAGACTAAATAGTGGTCCATCAGATATTCCCAATATGTTCTCTTTGACTTTCAGGACTTGAGTTACTCTTCATACTTTCCCCCATCTTTACTTTTGCCTCTTAAAGGCTTGCCAAATGTATTTTTACCTTAATGGCTAAATACCTAGTATGATGTAATCCCAGGTGGATTTTTTTTTACTGCTCAATATAAGTTAAAATAGAGACATCAGATATTTATCCATCTTAATGACATAATCATAGGTGCCAACTGGGTCTGATTCCAGAACATAAACACTAATAAGGGAATGGGAAAAAAAAACTACTGCCATAAAGCTTGTGCATAGAGCTAATCTATGTTGTTCTGAAAGAACAATTTTAAAGGTTATCGTCTAATTTATACGAAACTTTTAAAACCTTGCTCTGTGATCATTTAAATGCAGTAGAGAGCAATAATTTGAGGTCCTAAAGGTTAAACTACATAATTGAACCATCTCTCTGTATAATCACTTTTTATTTAAATTCTTCAAAACCTGACAAACATACAGAATTATATATTCCCTGCTTTCACACCATAGAAATCTTATGAAGATTCATAAGATTCATGTGGGTGTCCTAAGTAATGATGTAGAAACCTCACTGTCTGGCCTCATACACTAAGGAAAGCTTGGAGCCTAGGCATAGATCCACCCCAACCTTGCCTTTTTGTTCTTTTCTTCTGATGTGCTCACCAGCAAAGTTGGAGCCTTAGGGAAGAGAAAAGAATATACAGGCTATAGTTGATGAGTATGCCTTTCCAAGTGTATGTAGATATTCCTACATTGCCTGAGGAAAGGAAGTCAAGATGGAAGTGTAGGTAAGTACATATCAAATATTAAAGTCTACATGTCTTTTTGTGGAACTTATACAATGCAGATTGCTATCCTCATAGATTCTGACTGAGAAACTGGATTTAGGAAGAAAAATCCGTACTTTCACAAATATAGTGATATTGAATACATGGTTAATGAACTACATTGGCATGGGCTATTCTACTGTACTAGCTTATATAGCAATGGATATAGCACTGCACCTGGTAACATTGATTCAGTTATATTAGGTTGGACCAGTTTTCAACATTCAGATTCCAAGAATAAAGTCCAGGGTCTACCTTAAGTTCCTCAAAGGACCTCTTTGCACAAGGATTTCTCATTTCCTTCTTAGACAGATTCCAATATTCCCAAATGAAATCTTAAACATAAAGCAGGTAATTTCTCAAACAGAAAGGAAAAGCCTGAGTAATCATAATTCTTTGGCTTTCCGTAAGAACCAGAAAACTACAAACCAATAAGAATAAACGCCATGGCTATCAAAAAAGTGAGAAAATATCCTCTCAGGGGCTCGTTGTTTTTCCCGTATCCCTTTGCAAAGAACTGCAGTCCTTTGAAGATGTTGTCCTTGCACAGGGCCTAATAGAAAAGAAGAGGAGACATTTGTCATTTATATTTATGCACTGTCATTTTCTCTAGGTGATTCAAACAAGAAGATTTGGGGGAAAGATTAAACGATACACAATACGAGGCACAAGTGAACTCTGCAGTTTATCATTCTTTATATTATTCGAATCGATCTTGACTATGTGGCAGACATAGCACTTGAGCCAGATGCAAACACTAGCCATTGCAGAAAATGATGGGAAGTGATTGCTGGTGAGAATGAATATTTCCACTTGATTCCCATGCAGGGGAAATAGCAATAGAGAAAAGCACAGGCTCCATGTCTGAATTACCTGGAATACTTTGGGTGCACTGACAAGAGAGGCCAGGGCAGAGGAAAGTGTGGCAGAAAAGATTCCAGCAGTAATGAGAGGCCCAAAGCCTGACACCATGCTCATCACCTTGAGGAGAGAAATTTAGGTTAGGAGACTCATCCAACAGTTTTTTGTTTTTAAACCCCACACACCCAAATCTCAATGCAAATGCGTTCCTCTCTACTTCCTGTGATTTGGAATCTTTTATAAACTAATTGCTTCTAAAGAGATTCCCCCCGCCCCCACCTTCATTCTTAAGATCTTAGTATTGGGCTGGGAAGGCGGCTCAGTGGTAGAGCGCTTGCCTTGCATGCATGAGGCCCTGGGTTCAATTCCTCAGCACCACATAAACAGAAAAAGCTGGAAGTGGCGCTGTGGCTCAAGCAGTAGAGCGCTAACCTTGAGCTGAAGAGCTGAGGGTCAGCGCCCAGGCCCAGAGTTCAGGCCTCACGACTGGACCCCCCAAAAAAATTTTAAAAAAATCTTAGTATTTTATTCTTTCAAAATGGAAAAACGTGAAAAATACTAAATATTCACCACAATCTATTTAGAAGATACTGGAAGAAAAAAGTGAAGAATGCAATAGTTTCCAAGATTTTGACAACATTTTCCCCATTTTCTTTGTATTCATATGTTTCTTGGATGGTGGGAAATTCCATACCGCAAAAAAAAAATGGTATTTTAATGGGATTTGGGGAAGGTCTTAGATTTACTTCTTCCTGCATACAGCAGTTTTTCAAACCTTTGCTTTTCCTGTGCTCATTAAACATAATTTTAGGCCTGAGACCCGAGGAGATTCTATCAATTTTAGTCATATTTTGGAGTAATGACTTCAGCTGAGTTAATTTCTCTGTGTTGGTTGTTAAAAATAAATGAGTGAAGACTTCACAACACATCTACTTCTTGCTCTCTTCGCCAATTACAAAAATTAATATGTTGCAAGGATTGCATTTTTCCAACTTCTGTGTTCCCCCTCTGTGGTTTTCTTTCCTTTCTGCCAGTCACAAATTCTCTCTTGCTTTTGTTTTTCAGGCTCCCCAGAGCTACTTCAGAGGGTTTTTCCTAAGCCAAAGACCAAGCAGGAGATGCACCCCAAAGGCTAACTACTGAGCTTCTGCTTTCCACCATGAAATCTTGCCAAATTGATTGGGAGCCACACAGTGCCAGGTGGTGTTCCCTCCTATCACTACCTATTTTCTTCCCACCCCAATAAATGTAACCACAAGAAAGGACACCACACAATGCCCGCTTAATTCTTTGCCCTCACATACAAATTAGTCTTTGCTCAATTCAAATCGATCAATAATTATCAGTTGCAGATTCTAAGGCCTTATTAGACTTAATTTCCTAAAAATGAAAACAAGAAAAGGAAGCTTTTTTTTTTTTTTGGTGGTGGTGGTGGTGGTGGTGTGTGTGTGTGTGTGTATGTGTGTGGTGGTGGTGGTGGTGGTGTGTGTGTGTGTGTGTGTGCAGTATTGCATACCTGGAAGTTGTTCATCAGCCCATACTGACATGGTTCATATTGACATCTTGAGAAGTCATAGCCCAACCCGCAGGCTGCAGACCCATTGCAGTTCATCCCAGAAACAATGGTGTCATTCATGCTTCCGGTAGCATCTCGGACCACACAGGCCGCTGTGGGAAAAAAAAAAAACAAAAAAACCAGTGGCTTATCATTTCTTTACAGGAGTTTTGCTCTTTTAGAGTTTTCTTCTGAAAACACACCTTTGATGTTTAATCTTGTTGTTTACTTTTGATGTTTAGTCTTGAGTAACCTCAAGATTATTTTGAGTCTGAACAGCTTGTGCTTGCTGTCAATTTTTACTGAGACATGGTAGCACAAGGCTCCCACCCTTTAAATTCCTGGGAGGGCCCTGTTTATAACAGACTGCCATTTTGATTGCGTTGGGTGATTCTAACCGTCATGGGGTACTTCCTACAGAAGACTTGGGAGCTGAGACTCTCTCTTCCTTTCTGATCTCTTAAAATATATGTGGTGGTGTTCTGTCCACAGTGCATATTGAGTTCATATTTCTGAGTCAGGGCTACTGTCTGAATGTTTTCAAGAATAAAAATTAATTTCCTCATCTGGAAGAAAATCATGGGAGAACACTGTACACTTAACGTAATTATGATGATAGAACTTTTGCTCTTGATGAGTTCCTTGTACAATGTTTTAATAGAGCTATAATTCTACTTTCTATAGGTTTACAAAATAAAGGTAATATTTTGAGATAAAATATTAATATTTTTCTATTTGAAAGTTAATATTAATGGTCTCATTTTCATGTAACTTTTTTTTTAATGTCGGTCATGGGGTTTGAACTCTGGGTCTGGCGCTATCCCTGAGTTCTTCAGCTCAAGGCTAGTGCTCTACCACTTAAGCCACAGTGCCACTTCTGGTTTTCTGGTGGTTTATTGAAGATAAGAGTCTCACAGACTTTCCTGTGAACCAAGATCTTCAGATCTCAGCCTCCTGAGTAGCTAGGATTACAGGTATGAGCCACCAGCGCCTGGCCTAACTTTTTTTTTTTTTTTTGTCAGTTGTAGGGCTTGAACTCAGGGCCCGGACACTGTCCCCGAGCTTTTTTGTTCAAGGCTAGTGCTATACTATTTTGAACCATAGCTCCACTCCCAGATTCTTGGTGGTTAATTGGAGATAGGAGTTTCACAAACTTTCCTTCCAGGCTGGCAATGAACTGTGATCCTCAAATCTCAGCCTCCTGAGTAGCTATGATTATAGGCATGAGCCATGAGTGCCCAGCTAGTGTGACTTTTTAAATTATAAACATTTTGTGATGACTATCTTTCTGCAGAAAAGTTTTCTTCTGTTTTTCAAAATATTTCTGTAGGATAGATTATCAGAAATGGATTTATGGACATTTTAAAGACTCAATATGTTTTGATCTTGATGTAAGAATTTTATTTTACTATCATCTCTGTCATAATGTATTTGATAAGTTATTAAAGTATATGAATATACATGTAAAATATACATAGGCTTTAAAAAAAACTACATGAAGGGTAAATTCTCTATGATTAAATTCCAATGAACAAAAGAGTTCAGTTTGCTTTTTAGACTCTGTCAGGGTGGGTTCTCATTCCTAACTAATAACTTCAGAATTCACATTCTTTGAATTCAGGAAAGACTTAAATCATAGAACATTTGAGTAGGAAGAGTCACTTATAATAATCAGTGCTGTGATAAAAATCACCCTTACACACTCAAAATTATGGTTGTTGATTACCAAGAAAAACTGTCCATTCTTGATTTTACCTCTTTGCATTGTTCATTTATGTCAACCTGGCTATTCTGAATCATGTATTTTAACTTCTGCATTATAGATCTCTCCAATTTCCCATGAAGTTGGACTCTTAGCCATTATTTGTAATAACAAAAGCATATTGACTTCATGACTATTTTTCTCCTGCCTTGGGAAAAGTATAGAAATGTAGATTTTTTTTCTACCTCTAGGGTACAAAAGCTAGAAAAATCTCTGAAATGAGGTCTATAATTTTGATCATTTCCTTACATTTTCTGTGTCTGAAAAAGAAAAACCACTTGGGAAATTTAAGTTTCGGTGGCTTCAGTGTCATTTAAAAATGGGTTGATCTCCTCAAGCATTAGGACAAATGTCCTAACTGAACTTGGAAATTCCACAATAAAACATAGTAACCTTGGCCAGTTTCCTCAAGTAAGGGGCAGCGAGACAGGCAAGGAGCTAAATGCTTTTAATCTTCGCTTTTATTTCTTCCTTCAGAAAACATTGTAAGATCTCTGCTCTTTCCCAGCTTCCCTTACAGTCAGCAGAGGACTATGGAGCTATATTCTTTGGTACAATGGTCAGCAGCTTTTCCATAGTTGGACAGTCTGAGTCTGGATTCCTTACTTTACACAGAAAAGTGTTATTTTTATGCATGTTGGGAAACTTTATTTCTTCTGTTCCTGCTGTGACATGAGCAGGAAATGCCCCCCCCCACCAGAAGAAGAAGTGACTGTAAGCAGCAGTGGGTGGAAACAAAGTCAGCCTCAAGAAGAATAGGAAAATATATACATTTTCTGTTCACTGACCGATATGGAGGCTGGCTTGCCACACTTCCGCTGTCCGGCCTTTGTTCTAATTTGATGACAATGACATTTCCATATTAAGGACATCAGTGCAAAGGTGAGACATGGTCATCAATTTCTCATCTTTCCAGATTTTCTAATGCTATTGTTTTTGTTTGCTTCAATACTTTGCTTCTTCATTCCACTGTGTTCTTAGGAGGGTGGTAGATGCTGAGATAACAACTTTCTTAGCAGTAGAATCATCTAGTGTGGTAAATGGAATGCTCTTTGGGCTCAAGTAGCATTGAGCCATTTGACAAGTCGCACTGACTTAACGGTGCCTGCAGTATAGTTTAACTGCACTGAAACTCTCCAACTATCCAAACCCTTAGTATTAAAATATCAAGGAAGAAATGAAAGTTGCTGCCTTTAGAATAAACAACTTTCTTTTTGGTTATGTTCCATTGAACACCCACTAAGACACGAAGAATGACTAGTCTCCTTGCAATTGTGATGTCAAGTACATACAACTTACCCACACAAATAGCAACCCCAATATAAGCAACAGTGGTGATGAAAATAGCCAGCATAGTGCCCCTGGGAATGGCATCCTGGGGATCCTTTGAAAAAATAATATGGAGGAAAGATCAGAGCACAACAATGAACACAGATTGCTCAGAGTATTTCTATATTTTCAAAACTTTAGGCTACCCTTTCTAAGGCAAATCCTAAATAAACTATAAAACATGGTGAATCAGTGAGTTTGAGTTCTTTGGGGGTTTGTGTAGAGTGAATAATGAGATCAGTAAAACTCTGTACCTAACCAAAGAGATCACTAATTGTCCAGGAGCTGTTTGTTTTATAGAAAAATATGATAGTTCACTTACTACGGCCTCTCTCTTCCCTATATCTCCTGTGAATTTTATGTAGATGTATCAGAGGGAAATATACAAATGTATTTGGCATGTCAACAATCTCTCTCTCTCTCTCTCTTTCTCTCTCGATTTGTTTTATACTGAAGGTACATTTGCCTTAAAAATCATTCTGACAGAGCAAAAAAGGATTATATACGAAATCCTCCACATTCATTTGGAATCTAGTTCAGGAATGATTGCAATGGAGATGTTCAATTTTCATAAGGAAGCATAAAGAAAGAGGAAAGTTCAAGCTCATACCAGAAAATAGGCTTTTCTCTTGCTTATAAATCTATATACATTCACTGAGTTGAGTTCACATCATACTTAATTTGCCATTTTATATCCTATTTGGGGGCCTAAGTCATAATAAATCAATTTCCAAGCAGCCTATTCAATTATATTCAATTCAACTTAACAGGGATTATTAAATAGAGATTTTAATGCATCCATTGCTTATCTAGGATGATACCTGGCATACAGCAAGAGTCAATAAATATTGAATTGAGGGAAGTAAAATACCAGTAGGCATTAGTCTCTCCACTGGAGGACATGAGAATTGTCAATACAAATAAGCAATCAATACAGTCTAACAAAGTTTGAGCTTTTCTTTTTTTTAAAAAAAACTTATCTATACAGATTTAGTCCATCAAAAAGGTCATTTGGTGAATGTAGACTCATTATGATAGATAGCTGGAAACCATAACCAAGTGATCCTCTCCTCCTGCCTTACCTTGTAGATTCTCTATCTAATGTTAATAATTTGATTGTGTTTCCCTGAGTAGTATCTTGGACCTCTTTTCTCCTCCTTCTTGTACCTATTTGGATGACTTTCTCTATGCTATGGTTCTCAGTCTTGGCCTCCCTTTCCCCATAACTCCAGACCCATCAATATAGATGCCCACTAGACATTTGTACTCAAATGTCCTTCTGCCAGTTTATCGTCAATAGCCACGTCTGAGCTTCCTCATCTACCATACCAATGAAATCAATTCAATTGATTTGCAACCAGTTTCAATATCAAAAGACATTGGTTATAAAAATGAATCAAATGGAGAAAAAAATTGTAAAGGTGTATTTGTTGTGATTCATAATGTTTTCTTACTGGGAATCATAGTGAAAGACTTTCCATTTCTTCTCCTGACTAACAACAGTTGGCTATTTTAGTATCTTTCCCTGCCATAGCTTTAATTCAGGCACTGTAGTAAACTGAACTGATGACTAAGCATCTGATGCAAACTTGTTCTTGAGGTGTCTAAGGAAAGCACAGCATTCTTCAATTTAACAATGTGCCAACAGTTTGCAGAAATTTAAATCAGTGACCTCTGATACTTTTCCACTTACTGAAAACCAGAAGTTCTCCATCCACTGCTAAATTTCATTAGGCAGTAAGACTACTTGAATCATTTTACACAAGTTTTTTTTTTGTCTTTTATGAGGTTCAGCAAAATCTATTTTTCTGTCATTATCTCTGCTCAAGGATTTATCACATCATTGTGGTCACTAATAAAGCAAATCTAAATGTCTTAGTTCATCTTCTCAATAAGCATTTATCAAAGCCTTGGTAGCTCTGAGGATACAGCAATAAATAAAACCAAAGGGAAAGTCTCATTTTCAAGGAATTATATTCCGGCACCTTTTGCACAGGCTTCTCCAAAAGCTGTTTCTTCATGTCTTCTAGGTTATCTACCCTCACCCAGTTTTTCCAGTTAATATGTAAGGAACCCTACTCTGCTTTGATTTCTGTTGCCTGATTATTCTTCTTTTCTGCCCTCTATTTCCTTCCTAAGGGTCAGTACCTAGCATTTGCTTTAAGTTCAAGTTCAAATGTTACTTTCTTGAGGAAATTATCCTTGAATAACTGAACATTTATTTGGTCCATATTTTTATTTTTCAGATCCCTTGGACAGTGTATTTGCTTTTCATTTATACATAATTCTTAGTGACGACTGAAAATACTTCTGCAGTTGATTATCATTTTTGTGTGAGCTAAAATCTGTTTGTAAGCCGGGCACCAGTGGCTCACGCCTGTAATCCTAGCTACTCAGGAAGCTGAGATCTGAGGATCTCAGTTCAAAGCCAGCCTGGGCAGGAAAGTCTGTGAGACTCTTATCCCCAATAAACCACCAGAAAACCAGAAGTGGCACTGTAGCTCAAGTGGTAGAGCATTAACCTTGAGCTGAAGAGCTGAGGAACAGTGCCCAGGCCCAGAGTTCAAGCCCCATGACCAAAAAAAAAAAAAAAATCTGTTTGTTCTTCAACAAACTGCTTATTATCCTGTAATATTCCTATAATATTTCCTCTCTCTTCTTTCCTCCCTTCCCTCTCTCCCTTTCTCCTCCTTCCCTCCCTCCCTCCCTCCCTCCCTTCCTTCCTTCCTTCCTTCCTTCCGTAGCACTGGTGCTTGAACTCAGGACCACATGCTTACTAGGCAGGCACACTGTCACTTGAGCTGTACCCCAGCTGGTTTTATTCTTAGTTACTTAGTTATTACTTAGTTTTTTTTCCCCCACAGGGATGGCCTTGGGCAGAAATTCTTTTGTGTAGCTGGAATCACAGGCAAACATCACTCTTCCCAACTTAGTTGTTTAGATGAGATTTGTTTAATATCTTTGCTTCCCAAGTAGCTAGGAGTATAAGCCATGACCCTCCATGTTGAGCCCATTTTCCTCTTTTTAATACTAGAACCCCCTAAGTTTTTTTTTTCTCAACACATGGCTACTAAGTTAGAGACTACATTTCTCAGGCTTCCACGCAACTAGGAAAGTTTACAGGTCTAAATTTTAATGAATGTCAGTAGAAGAGACACAGGCAGAAATTGCTTGCCATCTACTTTCTTACTTTCCTTCCTAAGGACTGGAATGTGATCTTGGAAATGTTTATTTACCTTGGACCTTATAGATGAGGGCAAATTCTAAGGGAACAGTGAAATAGCAGAAGTCATTGGTTTCTTTTGAATAAGACCTTATTTTGTTGGAAAGTCTATGAGCTCAAATGTTTATGCCCTAGAAAAACAACCTTCTTTCTTATTTTGACAATTTCTATCTTATAGCTATTTTTCATTAAACGTTCATATCAATATCCTTATTTTGATGGTATTTAATATGGAATAATATGAATGAAACACTAAGCAATGGTGTCAGTTTATTGTTTCTTTTCAATGTTTATATTCATTTCAAAGAGAAAGGATGCTCTAGCTGAAATAGGAATCCAAAGTTAGCATTCAAAGAGCAGACTTGCAAGTACCCAGGAACTAATTCAAAAATCTTATAGTTTTAAATCTGTAGGGAAATATGGTTGCATCCAATCTCTGCAATTCTTATGCTGCACATCAATTGTACCACTACCTCCCAGGATTGTAAAGGAGGGGAAATGTCATACCTCCAAGTCTCCTGAGATATTGGCGCCAGCGAGAATCCCAGTAGCTGCTGGGAAAAAAATGGCAAAGACGGAGAAGAAACCCTCACCCTTTGTGAAGCTGGGTCCAAAGTTTTCTGCAAATATTGATGCTGCAACATAGGTTACAAGAAAATTATAATGTAGACTTTTGTCAGAGTCAAAGATTAAATACTTAAGTTCTAAATGTAAATGTATCCCTAGCTTCAAACTGGAATGACCTTGAAGATGACAGGGTATGCCTGATGAACTTTATATCTTTCCAAGATTGTAAATTTCTAGGACAGTTCTGAAAAAAAATTATTAATTTTTGTGTCAACAGAGACTCAAGTTGCTTCTTTGGAACCTAAAGCATATCTCCAAATATACTATACATTTTCACACAAACCCATATCTCTAGCAAATATATTCTGTCATGCATAAATGCTGAAAACAAGCACTTTAATATGCTTTTTAAAAAATTCTAGGAGAACATTTGGGTTGGGCTCCTCTAAAATTTTGCTATTTATTTTCTAATTGCTTTGTTACTTACTTGTTCTCCAAATTTGTATCTTGGATTCTTATACCAAATTCTCCTATACAGGAGAATAATATGGTAATAAGCTTTGCTCACAAAATGACAATCTTGCTCAGGTTATCACCACATTACTCAGGCAAAAAGGAAACAAGCTAGAAGGAAAAAAAGAAAAGAGAAGGCAAGGAAGAAAAACTGGGAACAAAAGAATTGTTTGGCACTCAAAAGGAAAGTTTAGAACATCAGAAAAATAAAGGAGAAGAGAGAAAAGGCTATAAAGAAAAAGCAACCAAGACAATCTTCTCAGAGCAACAGCATCACAAAGAATGAAAGTAGTAACATGATTTTATAAAGGGTATGTGGGGGGAATAAATGAATAATGAAGTAAAAAAATATAAAACCTCTGCAGTGGAGTCTTGACTAAACTGGAGTGGAAAGGTAGGAAAATGTAGGTAGATGAAGTTGGACAGGAGAGAAGTCAAATCCACACCTTATAATGTCATCACAGGATTTGTATAGACAAATAATCTTTTATTCTTGAAAACCTAACATTGATGCTTGACTAGGCAACTCCACAGCGAGTGAAGTGTCAAAACATCTGCCAGGAAAAGAAAAAATATCTGTTTGATTTTAGTGCTTGGCAGTAGTTGAACAAATCGTTCAAGCTGTGTGCTTTGCCCCTTCACATAATTCTTATTCCTTCCATTTAATTTGTCCAGCATTTTAAAGTAGACAGAATGCTTTTCCATCTACTGTCTTAATTACTTCTCACAATTTCCTCAGGAAAATTATCATTTACACTTTCGGAAAATCACAGTCAACCATGTTAGATGAGCTGTCCAGCTGATAGGCACTGGAGTTAAGATCCTTTCCTGGCTCTCCTGAATCTAATGGCAGGCTTTTCCCTGGACCACACTGGGATTCTGATGACTGGATTTGAGGCGACAGATGGCAAATGAGAAGAGCAGTGAGGGATCCAGTGCTGAGAAACATCTCATTTGTCACCTGTACCTTGGTAATTAAAGAAGCCTCTGGATTTCTTCTCATTGTTGGATGGAATGACAGTCCCAATGAAGAAGTTCGCAATAGCTATGAGAAGGATGACCAGAAGAATCACTTGAGCCTGGAATGGCAAAGTGGAAGGAGACAAAATTACATTTATGAAACAACTTTTTGCTTCATTGTGCACTGGACTACTTGATTATTCTGTTCAAGACCCTGTTCCCCCAAATAGGTCGTAAGTGCATCCTTGTGGAATGATATATTAATACGTTTTATTCTGCCTAGATGTGCATACTACCATTGTATTGATTCTTCCTCTTCACTGCAGGAAGATCAGAACACTGATTGGCTTTTAGGATCCCAATGATGTGCAGGAGACTGGATGTCAGTGTGTTCATGTGAGAAGTACGTGAACTTGACTGGCTAAATAATCTTCCTTCTACTTTATTTTTAAGGTGTCTGTAGTACATTTTAGGTTGTATAGTGACTTGACTTTAACATCAATTGTTCTCTCTACCTGGGTCTTACTTCACCCAACTATTTATGTAGCAATGTCTTTCTTTCATCCTTTAAGTCTCATTACCGCCTCAAAGAGCCATTTCCTGACCATTAGATCTAAACAATACCACCTAATGTTCTCTGAGAGCCTACAACAATATAATAGATGCAGTCTTAAATTTACCTGTATTCTTTCAGGTAAATAATACCAACAGCCCAAATGAAGTAGGCGATGCTATTATCTCCATTTTAAAGATAAAAGAACTAAAGTTGGCCTTTCTTTTCTTTTTCTTTCTTTCTTTCTTTCTTCCTTCCTTCTTTTCTCCCTCCCCCTCCCCTCCCCTCCTCTCCTCTTCCCCTCCCCCTCTCTGCTTTCCTCCTTCTTTCCTCTCCTTCCTTCCTTCCTTCCTTCCTTCCTTCCTTCCTTTATTTTTTTCTCCCCCTCCTTTCTAACTGGGGATCAAATCCATGTACATGCTAGACATGCGCCCCACTCCCAGGCTACATCCCCACCTCCCCGGTTATTTTCTATCTCAGTGTCCATTTCCTTCATAACACTTTTCACAGTTTACATTTTATATCTTTTTGTCTATTTACTTGTTCACCACTCATCTATCTATAGACCCATACTGAGTTAGGATAAGGATTGTGCATGTTTTGGTCACAATGAATGTCTAGTGTTAGGGCATGTGATAGGTACTTAATTTTTGTTTGGTCCTTGAATGCATAACCCATAAATAAATGGCACAGAAGTTTCTTAATGCTTTAGATTGATGGGAGATTTCAGCCATTTTCTTATTTCTAAAGATGGCTTGAGAATGACTATATCTCCAGGCATGGAGAAACATTTTCCGTTGCACTGTGTCTGATGATTGTGTAGGATTTCATTCTGTCCGTTTTACTACTAGTCAAATCCAGACATGTTCTGGTTCCAAAGCCTATGATGCCCTTAAGTTTTCTGGTGACCTATTAGGTTTCTATCACTTTCTTCCAACACATTTGTCATTTCCTAGTGGCATCAGCATTCACAGTCGGTGACAGCTTGAAAGATGGTTCCAGGGCATGTAATTGAGACATGGACCTCTAGCATGTACTAACTTATAAAGGGTCTGTGCACAAAGATAGTAGTAACCCGAATGACTCTGTCGCTTTAATGACAGCTCCCTAAGGAAAAACACAGGCCTACCCATCACGTGACACATACTTTGTGAGTCAAGATTTGACTTGGTGGTTTGTGGGCCTGATATTCTACCTACAGCTAATTTGCTTCTTTCCCCACAACCAGTAAGAACAGAAATTCCCTTTTGAATATTCCCTTTTGAATATCTATTCTTTCAATTTAGCCAGGACCTGACTAGCAGCTGTCGTGAACACCAGCTTGAAAAATTCACCTTTGCTTCCCATTCCATTCCAGCTACTGAAATTCCTAAAAGAATCACCACTGTGATAGAGCCTATGATTCGGATGTCGTTGGTTTGGTCCACCATCATCGAGTCACTCTCCTGGAAGGGAAAAAAAAAATCACTATGATGATTAGAGCTAAAACTCTCTACAAACGATTCTTATTGTCGCATTTAACAGGAATAAAAGGTATTGTACACAATTGCCTGGGGCCATGTAAGATAATCTAAAAAAAATGAAAAGCTCATACATTTGAGAATATAAAGAACTTAGTATTTTTTCCCCCAGGAAAACAGGCCTTTGAAAGCTAAGGTTAGGAGTTTGATAGTTTACAGATTTGTTCCAGTTACAGCACTTGAAGCTCTTATAACACTAAGTAAAAGTACGCATGCACAGCATTGTGTTTTGTTTCCAAAGGGCTTGTTATTTTAATGTGTCAAGGGGAACCCTACAGGAATAAAAATGAATGTTTACAATGTGAATATTTGCAAATATGTGCTGTTCAATTTAAGAACAGACTACACAAACCTGGTAACACAGTTCTTAAAGACAATGTACCTTAAGAAGTACTTAATATGCTCACTTATTCATTGAGTTTTCATATACAGGGACTTATAGCAATTGAATTCAGTGAGTGCTATCATTACCATGAAAGGAAGTTTAGGAGATAGCTCATACACCAACTAGTTAATGTGCTTGTGCAGAGACCATTTTAGATGAGGGCACCTAAGTAGGAAATTTCTAGTTTTCTATAGTGAGTTATTTTCATGTTTGAATTTACTTTTGCTTTGGAAATACATAGGCACAATAGAAGTATGAATGCTTGAAAACAATATCCATTATCTATCTGACATTTTACATTTTGTACAGTTTTTCATCTAATCTGTCTCCATTTTTTATGAAACACACAGACCAGTACTAGCCCATATTATACAAGAGGAAAACAAGTTTCTAATGACTTAGAAGAACTGGTCTCCAGTCTCCAAATGATAAGGTGAGAGATAGCACTCAAAGCCACATCTTCCAATGCCATCTCCAGGACTCCTTCCCATATAACAACTCTTTCCCTCTCATTTCCCCATAATATCCTCTAGTACCCTGACAAAGAAAACTGTATTGAACCATCATGCTTAGCTGTATAGAAAAAAGCTTTAATTACCTTAAGAAGATCAACCACAGTCTCGGCAAATCCCACCACATACATAGCAACAGCCACTGCATTGGCAAAAGCAAAGATCAAACCTATTGACCCACCAAACTCAGGCCCTAAACTTCTGGAAATAAGATAGTAGGCTCCACCTGAAACAAACAAGAAATCAACATGCTTTATGCAAAGGAGATAAGGAAATTAGTTCATATGATTGAATGATATTGAATGTCCAAGTATCCTAAATAATAATTAGAATCAAATCTTACAAATTACAAATAATTTTAATGAATCCTGGACCATCATAGTGAATAACAGCTCTTCCTTGTATCTATACTTTATTTGCAATAGAAGTACCCTGGCTTAATCAAATCTAATTTATTGAAACAAATGTAAAAGAAAATGCTACAAATAATGACAAGGTTATTTGGATATTCCAATGATGTGTGTGTGTGTGTGTGTGTGTGTGTGTGTGTGTGTGTGTGTCTGCACCAGTCCTAGGGCTTGAATTCAAGGCTTGGGTGCTATTCCTGAACTTCTTTAGCTTAAGGCTAGCACTCTACCACTTGAGCAACAGCTCCACCTTTAGCTTTTTTTGTAGTTTAGTGGAGATAAAGAGTCTCATGGACTTTCTTACTCAGGCTGGCTTTGAATTGGCTATCCTCAGATCTCAGCTTCCTGAGTAGCTAGGATTATAGGCATGAGCCACCAGTGCTTGGCTTCCAGTGATATTTTTTAAAGACAATTATTTTTTATGGTATTGGGGGGTTGAACTCAGGCCTTCATAGTTGCTAGGAAGGCACTGAACCACCTAAATTATCCCTTCAGTCCGCAGAAAATCATTTTTGGTAAAATGTTGCTATTTGTACAGATAAGCAAGCATGATTCATCACAGGAAACGGAACAAAGAAGTCTTTTCTGGACATCTCCTAATTTCAGTTGAGCAGAATTTTACCTTGCTATTTAAATTTTGGTTTTTTTTCTTTGTTTGGGGATTCATTAACAACATAAACATTTCACTTTCAGTATTAAATCAACTCTAGATAGTATATTTTAATCAAATCTTGTATTCATAAGTAAATGAATTGGCTTACCTCCTCTTACAACTCCATTTGTGCAAATAGCAGACATAGAAATACCTGTGAGTGTTGTCACTACTACGCTCAGGCCAATGATGATGACTCCAAGACCTGCAAAATCCCCCAAGAAAGGTGTTTGGCTCTGGTACTGAGAGAAGTCACCAGTACTTTAGAAACAGCCATCTGAATCTTATCTCTGAAGATCACTTTCCTCACAAAAACCTGAAATGTTCTGAAAGACCTGATTCCGTGTCAGTCTTGGAAAGCACCTGAAATGTACTAAACTTGAAATTAGAAGCCACGTTCCGGAATCCTTTTCTAAGAAACACCAGGAAGGAGAGCATAGACTGGTCTGAAAAAGAAAACATTTATCCAAAGCACTTGCACATCTGGAAATCACCGCCTGCAATGTGCCAGAGAAGTCTGTTAGAAAGAGGTCAGGGCTGACCACAGTACATCTGGACTGTACTTACCAGTTCCTCAAGACAGTAGGGCTTCAAAAACATCAAGTTACTCCCTTGTGCCCCTCAACAATAAGTGTATAAAAAGCTTTTTGCCTACCCGTAGCAAGTGATGAAGGTATTAGATATCTTAGACATTTTTACCTCCACGAACAAACCCGTTAGTTGCTATTGCAGAAGTTGACAAGCCAGTAATAGAAGTGACCATGGTGGAAAGAAGAATTATGAGAACTCCAAGACCTGTTAGCAATGAAAGATAGAAGATAATACGTTTTACTTTTCCTCCTTGGATTCCCTACTGCTGCAGTATATACTGTCTTTTATTTCTGTTTCCATATCCATGCCCAGTGCCCCGATGGGGTTTCTTTGTGCTGGGGAGAAACTTGCGTGCCTGGCATAAAGATCAAGTCAGAACCACTCATTATGATGAAGGATGGTTTCCAAAAGTAAACATAATCTAAAATGTAGCCCTGAAAAGGAAAAGTTGACTTGTGCTGGTATCCTGGGAGAGAAACTACCTTGGCTGTGAAAAGAGAAAACATGGCATTTGACCTTCTCTCTTGCTTGAGAAGAACCCAAATGAGAAAGTTGAGGATTTGACAAAGGTTAAATCCTTCTCCATTTTTCTTGCATCCCTTCGTTTGGGGTGGGGATGGGGGCTGGAAAAAAAAAAGGAACCAACTTATATTACCTTTGAAAACACTCCAGAAAGGTCAGTGGTGAGCTAGTTGAGCCTGTGTTGCTTTTACCTTACAAATGATGTTGTGGGTCATAAGTTTAATTACCTCCTCTGACATATCCATTTGTGGCAATAGCAGAGGTAGATAAACCAGTGATAGCAGTCACTGTCACGGCTAAGCCGATGATAATCACACCAAGACCTCAGTTGAGAGAGGAAAAATAAAGGCAATTAAATGGTGGAACAATCCTTTGGGTCATATACATAAGATCTAGCAAGTCCAGGGGAATCAAAGGATCACACTGGAGTTTGACAAATAGGCCAGGAAATCATTGTGCAATAAATGCCCAGGAGCTAAAATGTGCAATGCTATGTTGCATAAAACTGAGTCACTAAGACTGGGCAAAATGTAGTGGGCATCCCATCATCCATGAAGTTGTAGACACCTATACACGTCATAATGGCCCTATACAACCTCAAGCCGTTATGATAACTGGAGGTTAAGTATGTACCCTGCCAGGTAATTTCCTTTTTATGTACTTTTGGTTGTGTAGGATTGGAACTTTACAGACAATAGAGCAAATTGTTCTGACAGATGGGTAAATTAGAAAGAATCAAATTGAACTACATTGACTTATTAACTGCATGACCTCTAACAAGTTATTTATTCTCTGAACTCCAAATGGCAATTAAATTAGAAAGGATGTCTGTGTGAAGTCACTGCCATAGTACCTAGAATGCAGTACGTAACTAATGTTACTACTTTTTCATCGTAACAATAGGTGTAAAAGCTATTGCTTATTAAAAAGCCCTCCATACATCTAGCCATGCGGTAGGCAGTGTGAGAAACACAACGAACAAACGAAAGCAGCTGCCCTCAAAGACCTTATAGTTGAGAAGGTTAATGGTTCTAATGAGAGGGAGAAAGCAGGAGAGGCCAGAAATCAGAGGCAGATTTGACTGCTTTTACTTTTAAAAGACACAGAGTCAGGAAGATCCTAAAGGATGGCAGAATTTGCCAACACGTAACTTGGACATTAGTCTTATTTTGAACTGAAGACATGTGAAAAGAAGCCGATCTTAAAGAAGCTTTCTATTCTTTCCTATTTGCCACAATACAGAAATTACATTTCTAAGTGTCCTCCACCCACATTTCATTATCAGGAAAGACAAAAGCTCATGCCAGGTACTATTATAGACCCTGATCAGCTGGCAGAATTGCCCTACACAATCTGACTAGGCATTTATCTTCCACTAGCTCTCCCATTTATGTGCCTCCCACATTTTTAAAAATATATTTTTGTTGTAAAGATACTGTACAGAGGGGTTACAGTTACATGAGTAAGGTAATGAGTACATTTCCTATCAAGCATTGTTACCCCCTCCATTTTTCCCCCTACCATCCCTTCCCTCCCCATCTCCCCAAATCCCTACCCCCCTACCCAAATTGTAAAGTTCCTTTTCAACATAGTGTCTTGTACATCTCATTGTTACAATGGGTCAACCTGTATCCTTGTTTCAGCATTTTGTTATTTCCCTTCCCCTCCGCATATTAGAAAAATGTATATACCAGATACAGGGCACTGGAATAAAATACAGTGAAAATAGGGGTTAGATCATTGGGGAAGAACATACAAAAAAACCCAAAAAATCACGTAAGTACATTAAAACCAAGAGCAACAAAGATAAAATCTATTGTGTCTCTATCTTGGGGTTCATTTCACTTAACATCATCTTAGATGGTCATATGGACATAGCTTTTGACCTTTTCTGCTTGTCTGGTAAGATTATCCTAGACGTATACTAGTTATTGCAAATATGGGAAACCATGGGACCTATATTCCTTTGGGTCTGGCTTACTTCACAATATAATTTTTTCCAACTCTTTCCATTTCTCAACAGATTGCCTCCCACAATTTGTTATCCTAAAACTCAAGGAAAATTTCCTTTGTCTTGGTACTTTTGTGTGGTGTTACTACTCTTTTGTTAAGATAGTATAAAAACTCATGTCGTAACCACTGTATCAAATCACCTATCATTGAGTGTTCCCATGTGTAAGTGCGAAACACCAGTTAACATAGTTGTGTGTGTTTTCCCTCTTGCTACTCTGTTGTGACAGTTTAATTTATAGGACCCAGCAAGGAACCTAAGATGGGCAGAGGGAGAGAGTTTTTCCTCTCTCTAATATCTTCTCCAATCAGAAAGAACCCAGATTTGAGACAGAAGACTGTACAGTCACAGCCCCTGAACTCACCTTGACTCCATCCAGAATGTTCTGGCCTGTGCTATTTGGTATCCCCCCATATATAAAGTGGATTGCTGTTGGTAGGTTCTCATATCACAAATGGCTAGAAAGGTAGTCTTGACCATGTCCTTTCTAAACCATGCCTCAATAGAAGGGGAAGAGGACATAATGGCTCTTCTGATGCTTCCAGCTCTACCTTGCTTCAAGCTGGCAACTCTGGTTTATTTAGCAAGTTAAAGTACAGTGGGAGCTGGGCACTGTTGGCTCATGCCTATAATCCTAGCTACTTAAGAGACTAAGATCTGAACATCTCAGTTTGAAGCCAGCTCAGGCAGGAAAGTCTGTGAGGCTCTTATCTCCAATTAATCACAGAAAAAGCTGGAAGTGGTGCTGTAGCTCAAGTGGTAGTGTTAAGCCTTGAGCAAAAGGAGCTTAGGGAGAGCACCCAGGTCCAGAGTTCAAGGCCCAGGACTGGCAAAAAAGAAAGAGAGAGAGAGACAGAGAGACAGACAGAGAGAGAAAGAAATAAGGGAGGAAGGAAAGAAAAGAAAAACAGAGAGAGAAAAGAAATAGAAGGAGGAAGGAAGGAAAGGAAGGAAGAAAGGAAGGAAGAAAGAGTAAAGTGGGAAGGGAGCGACTATAGGTCACAAACTGCAGACTTGGTACAAACTGCTTTAGCTGCTATTCGGTCTTATAACTACCTTGCACCAAATGCTTTGAACTTATTGCAGGGATCCTTGTAGTCAGCTTCACTTATAAACCACTATGTGACCCTAGTTCCTTGTGTCACTATTATCATCTTCGAACTAGGCCTAAGAAACTACATAGTTTTGTTTTTTTTTTACTACATGGCACTAACTTTATTATTTTCCTCCCATTACTTTCCCAATAATCCTTCATTCAGATGTATATATTCAGTGTATGTATACATACATAATTATACATACACATATGTATGTATATAGATTTAGAATTCCATTTGAACTCTCAGGAATAATGCTTTATACTATTAAACAACATGGGAGAAAAAAATCCTAGCAATTCAGGAGGTTGAGATCCGGTGGATAGTGGTTCCAGGCCAACCCAAGCAAAAACATTCTCGAACCTCCACCTTGAGAAAAGAAGCTAGGATGTTGGCATGCACCTTTCATTCCAGCTATATCAAGTTATTCTTATATACCCTTGGATAGCTATCTGTCCCAGGGTAAAGTACAGCATGAGAACATTGGTTTGATTGCATTCCCAAAATATCCTTGAACCACATGCACCAGTGAGGTACTTACTAAAAATGCCCAAGCAACAGAACTACATTTTTAAAAGTGAATCCTAGGGGGGCTGGGAAGGTGGCTCAGTGGTAGAGCACTTGCCTTGCATGCATGAGGCCCTTGGTTCGATTCCTCAGCACCACATAAGCAGAAAAAGCCAGAAGTGGCGCTGTGGCTCAAGTGGTAGAGCACTAGCTTTGAGTTGAAGAGCTGAGGGACAGCACCCAGACCCAGAGTTCAGACCCGCCTCCAACCAACCAAAAAAAAAAAAGTGAGTCCTAGGATTCTGCGTTTTGTGTGTGTGTGTGTTTCTCTGTGTGCGTGTTTTTGGTTGTGGGGCTTGAACTCAGGGCTTTGTGTACTGTTCTTGAGCTTTTTTGCTCAAGGCTAGAGCTCTACCATTTTGAGCCACAGCGCCACTTCTAGCTTTCTGGTGGCTAATTAGAGATAAGAGTCTCATGGACTTTCCTGCCAGGCTGCCTTTGAACTGCGATCCTCAGATCTCAGCCTCCTAAGTAGCTAGGATTTCAGGCATGAGCCACTGATGCCTGGCTTCTGCAGGGTTTTAGTTCTAATTTCTGAGATAGTTTTTATGATTCCTACAGTGAGATCATTAGGCTACCTTCAGCCATTTCAATTTGTGTCTGCTAGACATGAAAAACAGAAAAATCTATGGGAACCAGTTTTGTTTTTCATTTTTCAGCAAGGGTCTTTAGCTTTACCTTTAAAGAATTGGAAAGTATTAACCCAGCTCCCTAATTTTTAGATAAGTGAAAATCATAGACTATAAGTGACTTTGTTCAGGTCATACTTGCTTTTTACACCCATCTTCCCTGCCTAATACTCAAGCTTATTTGTATCCATCTTGGCTCCCAAACAGAGAATAACTAGACAGCATTATGAGCACATTCTACCATTATTTTTAAGAATATGGCAGCCAAATCTTACAGCTTCAGCATGGTTACCCAAGGGCTGTAGCTACTGTTATTACTGGTTCCAGATTTATTCTGGCTTTATTCCCAGGGTCTGGGCTTGAAAAACGTATACAAGTTTCCTTCTCAAAAAATTCCCATATCAAGAAGAAAGTACTTGGATTTTTTTCTTTTCTTTCACAATATAAGAAACTGAAATGGAACCACATGGTGACTGAACCCATTTAGCTTTAGGTTTGTAGCAAAGATCAGTAAAAATGAGTAAGATTGGTAAGAAGTTTCTAGTCTTCACCAAAATGCATTTACTGAGAAGAAACTGAAGGAAAGGAAGGAAGGGAAGAAAGAAAGAAAAAAGAAAGCCACAAATATCTATCAAAAAGAAAAATCATTAGGTAGAACTCTACTGACTTCTAATTGTGATTTTAACTACTTAAGAAAATGATTTTTTTATCTAAACAACGTGAATGCCTGGAATTATATTAAATCATTTAGCAGAAGATAAGACTCTTCATATTTTTTTAAATTTTGTAATAAACCTGAAACTGGATTGACAATGAAGAGTAATCTAAGCCCTGATTAAAGTTCACATTATTGCCAAACATATGGGTGTTAAGTAAGTTGCATTAAAAAAGAATTACTCTTGCCCTTGGCTACAGTCACACCTCCAAACGAAATAATGTTTCTTGATGATCTCAATAAGTTACTAAACTGCCCTTAAAAACCTAATTTTGCATGAAACCCTGGAGCAAGACTTTGGCAATATTAAGATGCAGATTTTCCATGGTACAGCATCTACTTGTTTTGGACCCAGCAGGCTCTACACCCTCATTTGGTATGCATCATAAAACCAGCAAGCAGCCCTTTGTCAGGAACACCACAGTTGCCAAACATGAACCATGGAAAAACTATGGGAACTGTTTCAATTTGTAGCTTAGTCCTTTCCTTTTCAAGTTAGTCTTCCCCTGGCTCTGACTGCATTTCGAAGAGTGAAGTCAATAAATAATCACGATGACTTTCTAAACACTCATTGAAAACCTTTCTTCTGGAATAGAGTCTGAAAACACATCTGAGCTTCTATGTTCCTGATATGAATGATTTAAAAGTCTCCCCCAAAAGTGAATCCACAATGCATTCTGTATATATAAAACAGAACATCACTTTTATCACATGAAATCAGAACCTGAGGGAATGTTTGACTTTTTTTATTTTTATTTTTTGTCATGGGACTTGAACTAGGGCCTGGGCGCTGTCCCTGAGCAATTTCTCTCAAAACTAGTGCTTTGCCACTTTGAGCCACAGTGCCACTTCTGGTTTTCTGATGGTTTACTGGAGATAAGAGTCTCATGGACTTTCTCTACCCAGGCTGGCTTCAAACTGCAACTCTCAGATTTCAGACTCCTGAGTAGCTAGGATTACAGGTGTGAGCCACCAGCGCCTGGTGAAAATAATATTTTAAATGGAATGTAACATTTAAAAACAATCACTCAGAGTAATATCAGTATCTTCCATTTTTCCATGTAAAGTATGTAAATTACACACATTATATTAATCATTTTGTCTGTAATTTTAAGACTGGAAATATTTTATTAACCTTTGTTTTCTGACTGCTGGTACCTGAAAATGAAACAACTATTTTCTTTGAAAAATGGTCAAATATTCAGCATTTTTAGTAGGTTATTTTTCACTAGTTTTCCCATAAGGTGGTTTGTATGGTGGAATTTTGCCCGTTATCACAATAGGGATAGTCTATAGCAAATAAAGAGCGTATAGAGCTGAGAATGTGGCTTGGTGATAAAATGCTTGCCTAGCACACATGAAGCCCTGGGTTTGATTCCTCTCCACATAAGCAGAAAAAGCTGGAAGTGGTGCTGTGGCACAAGTGGTAGAGCACTAGCCTTGAGCAAAAGAAGCTCAGGGACAGTGCTTAGGCCCAGAGTTCAAGCCCCAGGACTGGCAAAAAAAAAAAAGAGCATATATCAACATATCCCTAAACATGCCTTTAATTATGTAAAATAAATGTGCTTTCCTATACTGCTATGCTTTAAACTTTATCAGAATTTAGAAAGACATAATTGATTTTTCACCAGATCATTTGGCAAGCTGGAAAATTCCAGCTTCCCATGAGTTAACGTCTCACCTTTCCTCTCTGGCAAATATTGTCAAAGAGGCAAGTAAAAGGAGCTCAAGTGTAAATTATTTCTATGACCTTCATCTTACATGCAGCATTAATGGTGAAACCAAGTTTCTTATTGAGCTTATAACTTACATCAAAAATTATTTAGAAGAGGAAAAACGCTTACCAATTCCAGCTTCTCCAACAATCCAAGAGAGGCGAATGAAAAGCATGACTCCCCAGATGTTCAACATGCATCTTACCTGTGGGTCAAAGAGACATTGAAAACTCATAATGGGGCAAATCCCAATTGCCTTAGTCACTCTAGTGTCCAGATCTAGCTAACCCAATCCACCAGATCATTAAATGGATACACTTCATTTGTAAATGTAGAAGTTTTCTCACCAGCACACCTTTCACCCATCCAAACTTCACAACACCAGCAGTATCTTCTTCTTTGTTCTCAGCTTGTTCTTCTCCAGACATCCCATCACCATTGGCAACCCTATCAGCGGAACCAGGAGCCACTGACACATTCTGCATTTCCATAGATAGCAAAAAAAGTAGATCATCGACAGATGGTTCCATACAACTTTTAAGGGCAAATCAAAGCAATTGATGTAAAGCTCTAGACAAATAACAACAACAGAAAACACATTCTGCTTCTGTTAGTAAATAAGTTTTCTGAGCTGAAGATTCCCTTTCTTCCTTCCTTCTTTCCTCTCTCCTTCCTTCCCATCTTTCTTTTCTCCCTTTCTCCTTTACTTTCTCCCTTCCATCCCTTCCTTCTCCTCTTCCTCCTCCTCATTCATACTCTTACCCTCCTTTCCTCTCTTTTCTTTGAGTTGCTGGTGAGTTCCTTTTGTGAGTGCTTTTCAAGCATGGGTAAAGCTGCACGGATGCTGAGTGGAACCTGGGCTGTTATTTTGCTAATGAAAGTATTTACTTTGGTAAAAGTGATCAGATTGAGAAAAAAATTTAAACAAATAACAAAAAAGAAGGGATGCAGAGAAGGAAGGGTCAGTAATAGTCAATAAGTATCTTTTAGAGATAACCCTCTCCATAATGCAGA
This sequence comes from Dipodomys ordii, assembly GCF_000151885.1. Classification (NCBI taxonomy): domain Eukaryota; kingdom Metazoa; phylum Chordata; class Mammalia; order Rodentia; family Heteromyidae; genus Dipodomys; species Dipodomys ordii. The sequence continues at coordinate 12,950,829 of NW_012267227.1, forward strand.
GTATGTGGAATCTTCCCTGTGCTTTATTTTATTCACTTAAAACAATAAACTGTTGGTGGGAATGTAAACTTGTTCAACCCCTATGGAAAGCAGTATGGAGGTCCCTTAAAAGACTAAACATACAACTACCCTATGATCCAGCAATTCCACTCCTAGGCTAAAAGATCACAAACCAGGATACAACAAAGCCACCACCACAACCATGTTCAAAGCAGCACTATTTGCCATAGTCAAGGTATGGAATCAGCCCAGATGCCCCTCAGTGGACAAATGGATTTTTTTTAATGGAATTCTACTCATTTATTAGAATCATTGCATCATTTGCAAAGAAGTGGAAGGACCTGGGAAAAAAATTATGTTAAGTGAAGTAAGTCAGGCCTAGAGAGTCAAAAGTTGCACATTTTCTCATGTGGAAGCCGGAATTAGTTTATAAGTAAAAACCTTAGGTGATACACAAGTGTACATAGATTTATGAGTTGAAACATGGTAGATGTAAGTAATTCCTGAGAAAGGCAAATTCATAATTCAACAAAATAAATACCAGGAGACATGTGCTTGAAAGTGGTGGGGAGATGTCAGGAGAGGGGGTAGACAAATGAAGAGAAGTAGAAGGAGAGACTACAGTAACAAATGCAATGTATAGCCTACACAATTCAGAAAAGTAAGGGAAGGAACTGAGCACTGTGTTGAAAATGAACTGTATAACTTGTGTGTGGGATAGGAATGAAAAAACAGAGAGCACGAGGGAAAGGGTGACATTGTCAAAAAAGAGATGCACTCTTTTTTTTTTTTTGGTCGGTCATGGGGCTTGAACTCTGGGCCTGGACACTGTCCTTTAGCTCTTCAACTCAAGGCTAGCACTCTACCACTTGAGCCAGGGTGCTACTTCCAGTTTTCTGGTGGTTTATTGGAGATAAAAGTCTCACAGACTTTCCTGCCCAGGCTGATTTTGAACCCTGATCCTCAGATCTCAGCCTCCTAGGATTATAGGACGGGTGTGAGTCACTGGCATCTGGCAAGAAATGTACTCTTCACCTGATTTATATAACTAACTCCTTTGTATATCACCTTTATAACAACAATAAAACATATTAAAAATAAAATAAATAAAGTAAGGGATGGAGTGTGTAAGGGATGGGTGGAAATGATGAAAAGGGAAACATTAGGATGCATTATATCCATAAATGGCCTTGTTGAGTGGCAACTCCTTTGTATAATTACTTAAAGATAATAAACATTTAAAAAATAATAATGACAAAGCTTCTTAGCTGAGCATGGTAGGGCAAACGTAATTCCCAACTTGGCTACATAAGGAGTTCTTGTCCCTAAATAAAACAAAAAAAAAAATACCGTAAACTTCTCTGCTCTCCTGAGAGGGTCTTTGAGCAGAATCAATGAAACATACACAGAGAAACATTTTCTGTATACACATGAAAACAGTTCAAAGTTTTCCACAGGCGTTTAAAGGTACTATGTGACCTCAAGAATGCTTTAGGGAACATTCTAATGGATTCCATAGCTCCCTTCTTGGGAATTGATAATGTGCTAGCATTGCAAAGATGTCTTGTAAATACCAGACATCTCATAACTTCCAGAAGAATTATCTGAGTAGAAATAAAAAGTGTAAGTAGTATAAATTAGGATCCAAATTCTTAATATTTTTTTTCACATGGCTTAACTTCGAAAAAGAGTTTAAAATAATCATCTTTGAGTCAGTGGGGGAGAAGGTATGTCTTTTTCTTCAAGTTAAGAATAGCTTGCAATCTTTTATTCTCTTCTAGATATGACTGAATCATTTCTGATATACCTACTTAATTTAGCCTTGCTGGTATCTACCTCATTCTTTACTCAGTAAACTCCATCTCATTGAGCTCCTGAAAGCAATCTTTTCCAAGAAGGATTTTGAAACCATTGGAAAAGTCTTTTCCATTCACATATTAATTACCATTATTATAGAGTGACTTTATCTTATTTAAGTGATCTAAATTGGTTTAAGCTTGAAATGATTTGTTCTGATGTCACTAGCTAAGACTCAGACAAGCACTTTTTTTTCCTCTCTGAAAGAAGACCTCTAAGAAACAAATAGTATTTCTTACAAGAAGATTAATTTTCTTGCATCGTTAAGAACTCCTGCATCTTTGGGCTGTGGGGTCCATTAGTATATCCTCTATGAACTGACTTTAATTTGAGCAATTCAATTCAAGTGAATTGAAGGTTTTATTCCTTTCAGTTGTGAGGCTTGAATTCAGGGCCTAGGTGCTGTTGCTAAGGTCTTTTGCTCAAGGCTAGCAGTCTACCACTTTGAGCCACAGTGCCACTTCTGGGTTTCTGGTGGTTAATTGAGATAAGAGTCTCACTGACTTTCCTGCACAAGCTGGCTTTGAACCTCAATCCTCATATCTCAGCCTCCTGAGTAGCTAGGATGACAGGTGTGAGCCATTATGGATTGAATTTTCTATTTCTGTCTTTCATCATGCTATTTTCCTTTATGTAATAACATATTTAGTTTATTTTCCCATGAAACTTAGTTAATGATAGCAAATGTTGTTCTTGGATAATTGATTAAAAGTCACTATATGATCCACACTCTATGACTATGTTGTGGGTCGGTGTTCCTCAAAATCAGCCAAGTGATCGCCAGGTAAGACCATTGCTGAACAATGGTGAATTCATGAAGTGGACTTAAAAGTCCCTGATCTCTACCACTTAGAAGCACATGTCTTAGTTTCTGACCCATTTCTCAGGAATGAAATGAAATGAATCTAAACGAGTTCATCTTAGTGTTTTCTGACAGAACTGTAGAAAGACAATTGTGCAAAAGAGGATATTGTAATTAAAGTCAAAATTTAGTTTTGTATTACTTAAGTACTATCTTAATCTTAAGCATTTACAATCTTTATTTGTACATATAGTTGGAAGCTGAATTCCTGTATTCATCATACCAATAGAAAGTACGGTGGTTTTAAAACAAAATTCAAAGAAATTGAAGCTGACCAGGCAGGATGAAAACTGGTCATCTCTACCAGCTACACATACAAGTCAGGTATATAATTCTAAATCTTCTAGTAACTACTTTTTATTTATATTTTACTTTTGTTTTGGTGCTGGAGATTAAACCCAGGGTCTGGAGCACGTGATGCATATACTCTCCCGCTGAGCAATATTGCCAGTCCCTAGTAGTTACATTTTAAGGACTTTAAAAAAATGATGAAATAACTTGGGTCTAGGTATGGACCCTGAAATAGACATATAAAATATATTATGTAATACATATAATATATATTTTATATAAATATAACAATTTTATAACCAGGTGCTGGTCACGGCTATAATGCTAACTACTCAAGAGGCTGAGATCTAGAGGATTATGATTTGAGGCTAGCTTAGGCAGAAAACAGAAAACTCTGTGAGACTCTCATCTCCAAAATAATCATCATAAAGCAGGGCTAGCATCATGAAGTTCAAGTGGTAGAGTGCCACCCAACTGAACAAGAGACCCTGAGTTCAAACCTCAGTACCCATAGAATACAAAAGGAAAGGGAAAAAATCCTATTTCTAATATTTGAAATATAAATATTTGTTTTAGTAGTTACCTTGTAGAAGGGAACTGAATCACTGTGTAATTGAATTTTGTATTTTAGAATCCTTATAAAACATTTTCATTTAAACATACACTCGGGATATAGAATTAGTAAGTTATTTCACATTTTTTTTCTTTTTTGGGTCCGGTCGTGGAGCCTGAACTCTGGGCATGGGCGCTGTCCCTCAGCTCTTCAGCTCAAGGCTAGCGCTCTACCACTTGAGCCACAGCGCCACTTCCGGTTTTTTTTTATGTGGTGCTGAGGAATCGAACCCAGGGCCTCATGCATGCAAGGCAAGCGCTCTACCACTGAGCCACCTTCCCAGCCCTTCACATATTTTTTCACTAAGTCTGAAATCTGGTGCTTATTTTCCCTGTCATCCTATGCCAGTGTTGACTAGCCACATTTCCAGTGCTCTCTAGCCACATGTGATTGATGGATAACATATTGGACAGTTTCAGATACATTTGATGATGCTTTGTAAGCCAAATTTTGACCTCTTAATGGATTCTATACACATAGGAAGTTGAGTGGGTCCAATGTAACTTTTGCTTTTCATGACAGAAACTTACCATCAGTGAGGGCAGGGAATTTAAAATGTCCATGCAGGTTGAAGAGATTTTTGGTTAGGGGACTCATTCATTTGACATAATTTGAGGAATTTTTTTTTTCTTTTGCCGGTTGTGCGGCCTAAACTCTGGGCCTGGGCGCTATCCTTGAGCTCTTCAGCTCAAGGCTAGCACTCTACCACTTGAGCCACAGTGCCACTTCCGGCTTTTTCTGCTTATCTGGTGCTGAGGAATTGAACCCGGGGCCTCATGCATGCAAGGCAAGCACTCTACCACTGAGCCACCTTCCCAGCCCGAGGAAAATTTTTTATAAACATTGTTCATATTCTAGATAATTAAAATTCCCATAGCCAGATCAGCAGCAGCTACTCATTCAGGAAGAAAGTAATTTCCTTTGCCTGAATTATTGGAGGGTCCCAGGAGACACAGGCTTTTTTTTTTTTTTTTTTAAGGCAGTCTTGGGAATAAAACTCTTATTTTCCGATAAAATCTAAACTTGAATGTTTGGTTCAGGAAATTGCTCTGCTCTATGATGAAATCAGAAATGGTGACCATGACCCTTAGATCTGGATTAATGACAATATCAATGACTTAAAACAAAATAAATTCTATGACCTTGGATAAAGAATGAATAGAATAGTTCAAATTTTCTCCTTAAATGAGCACTTCTTCTTGATGGATACCCTTCTTGGCCACAGTTTAATGGTTCTTCAATTTCTCTTCATTTACAACAATATGATGCAAAAACACCAATGAAACAAAGAAACTACCTCCTCGAGAGTTAGTAATTAAATTGTTTTTATAAATTATTCAAAAATAAAGCTAATGTGGAGTGTTTGACTTTCTTAGGTAAATGCATACAACCTACTAGTGCTTCAAAATTTTATGTACGTTTTTACTATGCGTGTGGAGGGAGGCTTTGAATGTATACTTTTAGTTGTCTAATAATCTTGAAAGTAAATTTACAAGTAGGCATGTCATTTCTATTATTTGTTCTAATACAGGGTCCAAAAGTCCTGAATGTTTTAAGCTATGCAATTTACAGTATAGTTTTGTTGTGCAATTAATTCAGGGTATGTTCTCCAGCAAGCTACTTGCCCTTTCTTGGAAATTGCCAGTGACACTAAGTCAAGAAGTTTACTCAAAGGCAAAATCATTTTTCTAGTTGACCACCTTCCTGTACGGATATGGCAAAGCAAATCTTGGTTCACTCTAAAAAATGCCTCCTTGTAAGCCAGAACAATAATAAACTCAATGCATCAACAAATTACAGGACATAACTTTATACTGAGAGTTTGTTGGAATTTGATGTCAAAAAGCTATACCCCATGGTTTTCAGACTCCTGGTGCATATTCTTGAGACCAAAGTCTCAGAGCCTACAAGTTTTATTATTGTTTTCTCAAACCCAGTCTTTTTTTCTCTGCTTATTTTGAATTAATTGGCTTGTTCACACGCTATTACCATAAATGATGACCCATAACCTTTCATAAATGCATTTTAAATTATATAGCTTGAGGGCATCATTATATATTTATCAAGAGTTTTACCTGTATATTTAGAGTTCAGGGAAGTAAAATAAAAATGCATTTAAACAAAGACTATTTTATAAAAGATTTTTCCTCTTCTAGTATTGATAAACTAGTAAGGTTTCAATCACATGAACTTTAAAGGTCAAATTCCTAATAAGTACTTTCTGATGATAATAGATTATTTTATTTAAAACATAATGACTCCCTTAAATAACAAATACTTTTGTAAGACATTATCAAAATAAAGTAGTATATTTATACTTTAAGCTCCAATTAGATAATATTGACAACTAATACATGCACTCAAGTTAGGAGTCTTTAATCTCAGTGTGATAAAGAATTCTTAGATGGCCATTGAGAAATAGTTCCGTAAGTATATAGGCCCATATGATCTTCTCATTGTTTAAATGTTTTGTTTCATCATTGAAATATTCAAATCTATGCAAAAGTAGAGAAAATAATATGACTTATGTACGTATCACTCAGTTTCAATGAATATCAACATATGGTCAATCTTAATCATCTCAGACTTCTCACTCTGCTATTACTGGGTCCTTAAAAACAAGTATAAGGGATGAACTAGATGATTCTTTAGGTTCCTTCTAGAATGAAAAACACATGACATAGTACATTTCCTAACCCTTTGTGATAATGGGATTTTTTTTTTGTCGGTCATAGGGTTTGAACTCTGGGGCCTGGGTGCTGTCCCCGAGCTCTTCAGCTCAAAGCTACTGCTCTACCACTTGAGTCCCAGCGCCACTTCCGGTTTTCTGGTGGTTAATTGGAGATTAGAGTCTGATGGCCTTTCCTGCTTGGGCTGGCTTTGAACTACAATCCTCAGATCTCAGCCTCCTGAGTAGTTAGGATTACAGGCATGAGCCACCAGCACCCAGCTGGGAAATATTTTAAACGATGAAAATGAGAGGGTGATTTTTTTCTTGTATTAAGTTGCTGAAAGATATGTCTATAAATCACTACCTCTTGCCATAGATTTGTAATCATAACATAATTTATCATAAGTGAAACATGTATCTCATATACAAATTGACATGTTTTTGATAACTTACAAAAATGGTGTGTGAAAAAGAAAATTGAATGATTTATGTGTTTTCCATGTATACCTTTAAAGGAACTACTACTTTTTTCATTATCTATTACTAAATTATGTATAGTGGGACATTAATCACTTTTCCTCACAGATTAATAGCATGAGCTCCCAGGGGGAAAATGATATTGGGAAAGGAAATAAATTGTTGCACAAAGAATGTTAAATATTTTTAGTCATGTATACTTCATTTTTTAAGCAAAAAGCTAGTATAAAAGTTACCACCATCAACAGCCACTTCTTAAGTTCCTACCCATTGTAATCATTGTTACTTTAGATGTATATAAACTAATATTCACAAGCATTTCGCAAGACACGTACATATTATGTAACTTATACAATACTGCCAAACAAGGGAGGATTAGGATATTTTTTACTCTCCATTTAACTGGAGTTTACAGAAATCTATAATTCATAGCCAGCAGTATAGGCATTTTACTCTTTACTATAAAGAAAATGAAAAGGATTTCTTGAACTGCAATCTCAAATCATTGGGATTACCAATTCTGTCAATATCTATCACCACTAGGGTTTCACTGAAGGCAGAGAGTTAAAATAATGTCTTTTAAATCTATTTTTCATTTTACCTATTAGGACAGCAGTTGTCACATAATTTTTTTCTGACTTGGACATTTAAACCAGGGTTTGCACAAAATCCAACTGGCTTCCTGCCTAAATATACTATGCCAGTCAATGTGAATGTGCTTTTGCTATACGGTTTTGGAAAACATCATAATCATTGGCACAGAAAATATTGGCTTTCACTATGCCACTTCCTTTCTGCATTAATTAATTAATTAATCAATCAATTAATGTGATCCTGGGGCTTGAACTCAAGTCCTGGGTACTGTCCCTGAGCCTCTACTACTTGGGCCACAGCTCCATTTCCAGATTTTTGTGGTTAACTGGAGATAAGAATCTCATGGACTTTTCAGTCCAGGCTCTGGCTTCGAGCCATGATCCTCAGATCGTAACCTCCTGAGTAGTTAGGATGATAGGCGTGAGCCACTAGTACCCAGCTGTTTTCTGCTCCTGAGTAGTTAGGATGATAGGCGTGAGCCACTAGTACCCAGCTGTTTTCTGCTTTAAAATGAGTTAAATGAACTATTATTTATGGTTTTGCAAACAAGATCTGTGAGGTAGCTAAGCATTATTATGTGGTCATTATTGCTAGTTGTGACCTAAGGAGCTACCATAAAAATGTCAAGGAGGTGGCAGAACAGCACCCTGCCACTTTTCATGTCTTATTTTAAGGGGAAAGTAAGACAAGTAGCTGAATCAAATTCTCATTCAGAGAAGTACATCGAAGAAGGTCCAGACCATTCATGCCTGCCATGGTAGAGCAATACTGAAGTAGAAAACACACAAAGGCAGATTGGTCCAGGTAACTTCAGCAACACTGGAATCAGTCTTAAGTGTGCCTACTTTGACTATTTGGCTATTTCCACATGATTTAATTAAGATGAAGTATCTTGGGTGAGTGAGGGTCAAGTTCAGAAAAAGAGTTATTTTTTCTTTAATTTAATTTAATTTTATTTGTGAAGATACTGTACAGAGGGGTTACAATTGCATGGGCAGGATAATGCGTACATTTCTTGCCAAGCATTGCATCCTCCTCCTTTGTTTACCCTTCACATCCCTTCCCAGCCTCCCCCCTCCCCCCCAATCCCAATCCTTCTCCTTCCTCCCTTCCCCCCCAAAAGAGTTACTTTTTACCATATTTTTTTTCAAAATGATTCTTCAGGGCCTGTAAATTAAGCCTATTTTAAGGTATTTAATTTGTCTTTCATTTCACCCTAAGGAGGGTGAAAAAAGTGCTTTAAGTCAAAGTTAAGTCCTTATCCTCACTTCTCTTCAAAAATGATATGATATCTCATTTACCAAATCTGTCAAGTGCAGCTCTAATACTCCTAATGTGTGGTCACACAGATGGAGTGCTAAAGAAATAGACCTTCAGAGTTTTTCCCTCTGTATTGAAAGATTTATGTAAGTCATGGTTTTAGAAAGTCTAAATAAGCCACATTTCTCTCTTTGGAATGTGTGTCCTAAGAACAAATTAAATTTACTCCATTTCCTTTTTAATAGGAGTTAAAACCTTACTTTCTTTTGTTAGAAATTGGGAAAGGGAAGAATTGAGAATATTTAAGTTATTATACCAATTTTAATGAAGGTGTCAACTTGAAGATATGTGTAATATGGTAGGATAGAATTACAAGTCTTTTTTTTCTTTTTGAGGACTTTGGTTCATTTTACTTCATATGATAAATTCAAATTTCTTTATGATGCCCTAAATTCTCTTTCTGACTATTCTACACCTTGGAAACCCTGTGCCCTTTTATCAACCCACTTTTCCTTTTGGGTTATCCTTTTCTCTCTTCTGTCATTCTCCTTCCTTCTCTGATTAAGGAAAAAGAAAATGATGCCTCAATCTTATTTATTAGAAGTATCTAATGATGTTTCTTTTTTTAAAAAATCCTTATGGGGCCAGGCACTGGTGGCTCACACCTATAATTCTAGCTACTAGATCCTCAGGCTGAGATCTTAGGATCTCAGTTTGAAGCTAGCCAGGGCAGAAAAGTCTGTGAGACTCTTACCTCCAAAAAAACTACTCAGAAAATGCTACAAGAGTCACTGTGGCTCAAGTGGTAGAGGCTAGCCTTGAGCACAAAGAAGCTCAGGGTGGGCACAGGCCTTGAATTCAAGCCCTCGGAAGGGGGAAAGAACATCCTATGAAGTTATCATTTTGTTTGAAATAGCCATATTGTTAACTCTTTTTGATTAAAGCATGAAATATCCCAGATAAAAATCTAAATTTTATCTCTATGAAGAAACCAGTAGAGTGCTACTGGTGTACACAGGACAAGGAAGATTTTGTAGGACAGGACTCTTTGTAGAACAGAGTCAATTAAGAACAAAGGGTCCTCCTTGGGAAGTCCTAGAGCCCAAAGAAAAGGGTCAAAGTAGTCCAGGGAGATGTGCTTTCTCTACAAAGAGGATGAGCAGAAACTAAAAGGAGATCTGGTCTACTCGACGTTCCTGAGAGTGACATTCCTAGATCTCTAGAGTGGGTAATCTTTTAATTAAAAATTATTGAATGAGGGGCTGGGAAGGTGGCTCAGTGGTAGAGCGCTTGCCTTGCATGCATGAGGCCCTGGGTTCGATTCTTCAGCACCACATAAGCAAAAACAAAAAAGCCAGAAGTGGCGCTGTGGCTCAAGTGGTAGAGCACTAGCCTTGAGCTGAAGAGCTGAGGGACAGTGCCCAGACCCAGAATTCAGGCACCATGACTGGCAAAAAAAAAAAAAATTATTGAATGACTGAAATGATCTATTTCATTATTTTCTCCCCTCCTCAAAGTTTGCACAAAAGGATGCTACATTTGAATATGTGACATCCAACTATTCTTCTTAGAAAGTAAGTGTGTTCCATAAAGACTTATACTCAGGGCTAGGAAGGTGGCTCAGTGGTAGAGTGCTTGCCTTGCATGCATGAGGCCCTAGGTTCGATTCCTCAGCACCACATAAGCAAAAAGAAAAAGCTGGAAGTGGTGCTGTGGCTCCAGTGGTAGAGCACTAACTAGCTTTGAGCTGAAGAGCTGAGGGACAGCACCCAGGCCCAGAGTTCAGACCCCATGACCAGACCCCCCCACAAAAAAGACTTATACTCACTGCAAACTCACAGGCAAGTAAAGTGACCAACTCTGTGAACATATCTCAAAGCAAGACACAGAAGAATCTACTAATGATCTGCTGTAAGATTAGAAAAAAGTACTGCTTCATATTTCTAGATTTAGAAACCTTGTCTACATTCCTTTAATAAGGAAAAGTTTAACCACTCTTGCAGCTTTGGTCCTTAAATTTTAGTTATTATTATATCTCTAGGTGAATTTGTGAGCCTCAGGCAAAGTTACAAAGATGAAGAGGATAAATGCCAAATCTTAGGTTTGTTCTTTCTTTAAAGAATAGAAAGAAGTAGCATACACAACCAAGGCTGGCACCTACAATACTAACTACAAAAGGCAGAGTGATCTTTTTTTAAAAAAGAAAATTTGCTGTGGAAGGCTCTGGTGGCTCACGCCTGTAATCCTAGCTACTCAGGAGGCTGAGATCTGAGGATCAGGGTTCAAAGCCAGCCTGGGCAGGAAAATCTGTGACTCTAATTTCCAATAAACCAGAATTAGAGTTGTGATGGAAAGTAGTAGAGCTCTAGCCTTGAGCACAAGAACTCAGGACAGTACCCAGGCCCTGAGTTCAAGCCCCATGACCACTACCAACAAACATTACCAAAAAAAAACATTAGGGTAGAACTAGCTTAGTATTCAATTTAACATATTTTTGTGTGTTTTTTGTGTTGATACTAGGGCTTGAACTCAGGGCCTAGGCATTGTCCTTTGGCTTTTACACTCAAGTTTGATGCTCTACCATTTGATTCACACCTGTACTTTTGGCTTTTTGATGGTTAATTGTAAATAAGAGTTTTACATACTTTTCTGCCTGGCTGGTTTGGAACCTTGATCCTGAGATCTCAGCCTCCTGGATAACTAGGATTACAGGACTGAGCCACCAGTGCCTAGCAATTTGACGTGTTTAATCAGGTGGCAAGTGAATGACTATAATGATAAACAAAATACAACATACTGCCTAACGTTCAGAGTTAATTCTATACTTCTCTATTCCAAGTCAGTAAACATTTGTGAAGCATTTTCTGTTTCCTAAGCACTAGGGACCGTTGTGTAAGTAAGATGGATAGTTCGGAATAGACCTCTTCATTTGACTGTTTCACACTTGAGCATTATTAAAGAGGAGGAATTAACCTGGAGGGATGAATAAAAGCAGACACTTACCCATGACCTTCATGCTTACCTTTGCAAGTTGCTCATGGATCTCCAGCAGACTGGGCCGGCTGACCTTGGGCCCACTGACACTGCCCGTGTTGCGATAATACTCGATCTTGGGAACAGCATCAATGGTGTTGTGGCCAAAGGTTTGTAGGTAGTAAGTGTTTGTGTGTGAATCATAGGCATGAAAACTGGCATCTGTCTTGGCAGTTTCTCCATTTTGGAGGAAGTTGTCATAGCACTCTTGATTCCCGGGTCTAAAGCTGATTCTCAATCTGTTCTGTGCTTCATCCCCAAAAGAAGTCTCTTCATAATGCGGTGGATCGGTGCTGTCACTCACAGCTGCACCGCTGTCATGGCTCTCATTTATGATATTAACTTGAAAGCGATTGGTATTACTGGGCACTGAATCCAGAAATACATTAGAAGAGGTGTTCAGTGACATCTTCCAAAATGGATTTTTTGAACTAAGGTATATACTTTATGGTTGTTGCAAAAAAAAGAAAAAAAAAGAGAAAAAGAAAGCTCTATGTTGCTACTTCAGATCAAATACTAATGTGGTTACATTAGGATGCTCATGGCTTTTGTTCTAGATGAACTCAATAAATAGAGTCTTGATATATTATCTCTAGATAATCTTCAGGATGTCTTCAAAGCTGTCATTGAAAAAGAAAAGCAAACTTTTTCCAGGCTGCACAATATATTTGAGTAAGGTCGGGGTACAAGAAAATTGTTTTCTTTTACAAGATGTATAATTTTAAATTTATTTTGCTAAAAATTACCTAGTCACCTGAGCATTTAAATCCTACAATAAATAACTAGGGATTTGCTTCAGCAAACAGAATTTCCAATGGAGTTGTTAAAATGTTACTGTGTTTATAATATTTGCTTGGATTTCTTGGAGTCAGTACAACTTGTAGAAAAGATATAATTCAACTAATCGAGTACAATGGGAATGGATGAGATTATTTTCAGCCTGAAACATAGTTCATTGACAGCCTTAAACGCTGAAAGAGTATTTCATGGCTGATAGGAATATATACTGTATGATATATAAAATGAACATTTAAACTTCTAAAAATGCACTTTCTGCTTGGCTATAAAAATCTGCACATATTTAGGCAATTTGTTCCAGAAATACTTTTAAGTATGTGACAAGTAATATATATATATATATATATATATATATATATATAATTTAGAATGTGAATTTAAAACATATAACCCATCAAAGTGATATTTCTATAATTTCTTAAAACTTCATTAACATTCAGAATCTTTCCTCGCTTATAAATTTGTTTTTTTCAAAAATACTATTATGGAGACTTTTAAAAATATGAGCATTTGGAACAAGGAGACAAGTTACTATTCCCAATAAAGTCATATTCAATATTGAGGTAAAATCATTTTCTAGTGATTCCCTTTAAAAAATATTCTCAAACATTTGCAAGGTTTCTATTGGACTACAAGATGAACTCTATGATCATTTTCACAGTCCCACAGTATGACCTCATCTTAAAACATTTTCTGTAGAGTAATATCTCTGTTGATATCATAAAATTCAATTTTTTTCCAAGAAAATTCTAGAAAGAGGTGCTAAATACAATTAAAAACTTTAATATAGTCATTAAAAGCTATTTCTTCAAATAAAAGCAATCCCAACTTACATTCTCAGATTACCTCTCCTGGTAGAATTATAAATGACACCCTTAGCTTTTTTAGTTTTTCACAGCATCTCCCTTGTCTTCTTGTGTAGTCCTTAGAATTAACTTTGTAACATAATATGAAGTGTGACTTTTACCCAGCCCAGAAGTGCCTCACTTACCACCCAAGAGCCTTCTTCTGAGGGAGTGGAACTTAACTTCAGCTTTACACAGGCATATAAGAGACACTTAGCTTTCAATCCAGAACCTTAGGCTTCTTCTTATTGGTTAGAACCTTTCTTAAGAGAGATGACTTCAGTGATTGGCCTGAAATAGTACTTAGAAGCCCCACCCAGATATTAGCCTTGGGGAAACCTTAAGTACCACATCAACTAGTAACTAGTAGTAAATCATTAATCTTTTTAGGCAGGAAATAAAGTTTCTTTAGTTCATGCGTAGAACTAGGTTGCTCAACAGCAATCATTCAAAAATATTGCTTTAGTTGTTTGGGACTAGATAAATGGAGTCTCATGGTCATCTTATTTATGAGTCCTCATGAGCTCCCTCTCTGGAGAAAAAGCACCAAAATATAGTCCCCAAAACATAACCTCAATACTGTAAAACTAGAAAAATGGTGCCTGAAATGATTATATCTTAAATATTGCCTTGACTCCTTTCTGTATGGAAAGTAAGCAAATTGAAAGGAGAACTAATGATTTGTTGAAAATATTTCTACCTATTGGGAAAACTGTCTCAAGCAGAAAATCAACGTATGGGTGGGTACATTTCCTAATGGCAATACTTAATGGCCTGTTTGCTGCTACCTGGATTTTTTTTAAAAAAATCAAACTGTTTTTGAGCTTTGTTGAGATGCTTTTGCTCAATTCTGTAAGTTGGTGATTATGGAGACTGCACAGACAATTCTTCCCTGCAGTTTCTATCACTGGTTTTCCATCAGAATGACTGAATGAGTCCTTCTAATACCTAATAAGAACCTATCAAAGTAGATTCCAGTTGCCTGCGTACCTTGGTGTGGTGCATTATAGTGGTTGAATATAAACTCTAGCGTCCTTGACTTCTGTTTAAGTTGCTTAACCACTCTATGCCTGAATTTTCTTTCTGCAAATGTAAGTGTGGGTAATAATGGTACTAATTGTGAGCTCATTTGTGTTACAGTTTAGAGCAATAACAGTTTGTATGTATTCTCTGGTTTTGCTATTTTAGCATTATGTATAATCAGAATGTTAATGCAGTACTAGGGTTTTGAGATCAATCACTAGAGATTGGGTAGTGCCCTGTATATTAAAATAGAGGGAAATGTAAATTAATGGGCAATGAAAGGATGATAGAATGGCACCTGGAGATACCTGGTAAAACCATTCAGACACTCTTGGTGAATGTTACAGTACACAGTCAGATGAATGTCTTGAGGTTCTATCAGAAAGAAAGACAAAATTACAAAGATGTACCTGTATCCTACCTAATCTTTTCTTAAAGGCCACTAGTAAAAGGTGCTTGTTTGTTCCACGAAAGATTCTGACTCCAGTGCAGAAGTCCTTCAAGCAAAGGAATTTTAGATTCAGCTAAAAAGAGATAGAGTTATTTAGAACGAGACTGGGGGCAGCTAAAATGGAACTAGGACCTGAAACAGTTGTATTCACTGGACCGGGATAGAAGCTATTCAATAACATCATCCAACCCTACTTGCTCTCAGGAGCAAGTTTATTCTTTAACCATTTTCCTTTCCCAAAGGCTGTGAGTGCTGAGCGCATGCAATACCAGTCAATTTCTTTTTCCTTGCTGTCTGCCTGCCTGACTACGATGTAGTGTGAATTAGTTTTAGTCCTGGTCTTACATCAAGCAGACATTTTCATTCTGAGACTTTTATCTCTTAACTGTGAAATGAAAGTCTTTGTTCTTTATTAAGGGGATTCAGACCTCCTGGAACAGATGGGAGATAGTTTGGGGGATATGGATGAAATTACACCATCCATAATGCTAACCTTGAAAGGTGAACCTGATTTAGGCTTTCCAGAGGTGTGAGTAAGCTCACAGAAGCATACCTATGTGAAGGTATTCACCTTCATCTTTCCTCCTGCTCTCTCAGACAAGGCTTTTACAAAGGAACAGTTGGAATTGCTCTGGGTATATAATATGTCTGTTTATTCCAACTAGCATTTCACGACATTTCCATGTTCTATCCATATTACAACCAGGCTTTTGAATTTATATGTATTTCTAGTTCTGAAAACGCATAATACACAATTCAAAAAAAAATCAAAGGCACATAGTAGGCCATAATTTGCATAAAAATCATAGATGAAGACTCTTGCTTCATAGCCTTTGTCTTTAGCAGGAGTATGAAGGACATTGCTGAGAAGTTATTTGCAAAGTTTGTGGGAGTTAAACATTCAGAAATATTTTTTTTCTCTTTTTTTTGGTGGCTTTCTTCTTTTTGAAAAAAGGTATGGCCATGTTAAATGTTAGCCACTGAAGTGGAACGTCTTGGTGGGTGGGATGCCTACAACTTAGACATATTATATCTTTGAAACCACTTGGGAAACACAGATCACACGGAAGAAGAAGAAGTGTAATAGTCTGGCATAGATGGCTTTAAAACACATCTGTATTCTAAATGCACTGGGAGATGTGAAACATCAGGGGATCGCACTGTGGTCTTGCCGTTCCACAGACTAGAGCAGTAACCACGTTAATAAGATGTAGAATATCCAAGTTGGCATTAGAGACTACAGTAGATATCAGACTGCCCATGTTCAGTTCCTAACACAATACTCCTTAGCTTTGTGACCTTCATCTGACGTCAGTTATTTGTTTATACTAGGAATTGAACTTCATGCTTGCTAGGCAGATGTTCTATTTGAACCTCAGTTCTTTTGCTTTAAGCATTTTTTTTCCCTTTCAGATAGGATATCTTGCTTTTGCTCAGGGAGACCTCAAACAGTGGTCTTCCTATCTCTACTATTGCCTGGTCCACAGGCATGTACCATTATGCACAACTCTAGGTTTTGGTTTCTTCTGGGGGAAATTTAGATTAAAAAAAAAATGCCCCACCCTAGTGGCTCATACCTGTAATCCTAGCTACTTAGGAGGCTGAGATCTGAGGATTCAAGGTTGAAAGGCAGCCCAGGCAGGAAAAGTGTGAGACTCTTAATCTACAATTAACCACAAAAAGCCAGAAATGGAGCTGTGGCTAAGCCCTACACTTGAGTAGAAAAGCTCAGGGACAGCACTTAGACCCCAAATTCAAGCCCCTGTACTGGCACAAAAAAAGAAAGAAATTTAAATAAAATGGAAACAGTCCCAAATATAAAGGATGATATGAATACCAAATAAACAGAAGGCACCTAATTTAGTAGAGCTTCAGTTAGATGTTACTCTGATTTCTTCTTATCATACTTTATTGTCTATAGTCCCAAGTGACATACATGCTTGTATATTTATTTATCTCCTCTATTTTCCCATTTAGCTCAACTTAGTTGGACTTTTAGAATTATGTAATTCTACTTTTTCACTTTTCAATGGAAGAAAATGGAGACCGGATATGCGAAATATCTTACATGGTTTCTTGTCTTTTCTTTTTTTTTTGGTACTGGGGATCGAACCCAGGACGTTGCACTTGCTAGGCAAGCGCTTTGCCACTAGCTACATCCCAGCCCTCTTACATGGTTTCTTAAGATCAGAAAACTTCTATTGCTACTACTAATGAAGATACATTTAAATACTACATGTTATTTTTCGAAGTGCCTTCACGTACTACATGTTATTTTTCAAAGTGCCTTCACGTACATTATATCTATTAGTTCTTTGCAATATTCTTGCCGGATATTCAGGTTGGAGTTCTTATCTTCATTTGCATATATGCAAAATAGTTTTCCCTTAAGTAAATTATAGCTCTTGGATAAGTCTACATTAAAACTGAAATTGCTGAGTTTAGGGTCCTGGACCTAGAAAGTTTCTCATGGTATCTCAAATCCTCATCTTTAGGTCTCAAAGTACATTTGTAGCATTTTTAGAATAGTAGACTTGAAAGGGTTTTTTTTTTTTTAAATCCTCTGGTTAACTCCCACAGAGATTAGACAACTGGGTGAAGATTGCACAGCTCTAGTGGTGGTAGACTGGACTTCCTGTTCTGGTAGAGAGTTCCTTCTGCTGGGTTATTCTGGCTACTCGGTTTAAAAGGTTACTTATGAGGTGGTGGTGAAGGGAGTGTTGATAGGAGGCAGATCTGGTTTGGACTCCAAACTAGATAGGGTTTTCTTGCAAGAGATTCTACAAGAACTAGAAAAGCTTTGTGAGTTTTGAGAAGCTCTAGGACCTGTGCTTAATTATAGGGTTTGAAGGTGTTGGCTTTTGAATTTTTTTTTTCATTAGGAACCTTTTATAACGTATGGCTGTTATTTAAGAAATCACATTCTGTTTTTATTTGGACTAAGGGTCCCTTATGTTTAAGACTTGATTCATTTCAGTGTTGGGGGAATAGAGTCCACCACTCAGAGATAGCCTCATGTAAAAAGAGGACTTGATTGGGGAAGTGGATACCTGAGGGGGCCAGGGACACAGCACAGGCTCAGGGAGCTGAAACTGCGACCCCAACGGCCCACAAGCTAGGGTTTTTAGAGGCAAAATCTATGTGGTCAAGCCTGGCCACACGCAGGTGGCCAATGGGATTGTAACACACACAAAGATTGCATCGTTATGTTAGTGGCCTATGGGGTTACAGTCCGTCTCATAGTAACTGATCGAACCTATTATTCTGGTTTGAATTGGCATGCGAATTTGGGGGTCCCCACACAAGGCAGGCGGATATTCTTACTCATGGTGGGGGGGACTTGTACATTCCAGAAACATCATGTCATATGCCCCAGCATCCTTGAAGCTGGGGGTTGTTACAAAGACAGCTACAGGAGATTTATTACAAAGATAGCTACAGAAGGATACACAATGTGCACACCGAGGCATCTACTCTCTTGAAGCAGGATGCAATCAATCACAAGGACGCACCCCAGGCGCCATTCTAATTGGACAGGGTATGAGATAGGGCCTGAGTCCGTGTGAAATAGGTTTTAAGGTCTCCCTTTATGGCCTCTCTGTTTTTAGTAAAGGGTCAATTTCTTGGCTTAGTGTTTCTCACACAGTCTGGGACCTTAACAGACTAGGAGAGCCTTCTCCTCCTTAAATTAAGAGCCTCTGTCTGGCATATAGAGAGGGTACTTGGGCACTGAGGAGGAGAGGAAGAGGGATACCTTTATGTAGTCTATTAGCCTATGAAAGAATGCAGTCCTCCAAGGCAGATGGTCAAGGTAAGAACATAGGCACTTTGGGTGGCTCTATTCAGTAAGGACCTCAAGGAGGAGAATGGGGTTGGATGGAGGAAAAGGAGAAACCCCAACAAGCGCTTATCATTTACACAACATGGTGGATAAATCAATCACAGATGTTTATTGAATTCAGTGAATGAAACGCACTTCTCTCTCCTGCACAATCGGGGTGATTCCAAATGCATCTGCCACCTGTCTCAAGGGCATAATCATAAAACTATGAATCTGGAAAGCTCACGCAAGTGCATATTCAAATGTTCCCTTATCGAACTCTTCCACTTCATCTTCCCATGTAGAAGAAGGCATGCTACTATAGGGGTCTAGCAGAATTTTGAAGCATCTGATAATAAGAAGTCCCAAGAAGATACACAAAATCCCAACGAAGGCAAAGCCAGTTTTTTGCTCCAGAGTCAAAGAGAAAGCTGAGACTTCGTTGACGCTCATCTTAGCTGAAGAATTCCCACAGTAGATGCTACTCATTATTCACTGGTACATCATTGTGGCTCTTCAGAATTCCTGCTGGAACCAACTCTTGGCCTAGGAACAAAAGTGGATTCAGTTTAGTCTTTCTCTTGTATAATATTGGGTAGAAAATTGTTCAAGAAATCCTGGCATTTTTCACATCCTTTTAAACTTGTGAAAAGTATTTGAAAGCATCATCAGCTATGGATCGGAATCAAATTAACATGGGAAATGCTACTGTCAGAATCAAATTAACATGGGAAATGTTACTTTTACCACAGCAATTACAGAATTACCTTTAAGGACACATAAATCTATGGTTCTAGATGTAAAATCAAGTATGAAAGTGGGTATTGAGATAAAACTAAAAGTTTTGGTTCATTGTTAGATGGTTGTCACTATTGCTTTGATCTGAATTGACATTTATTTTTAATTTATTTTTTCTGCACATGTAAATAATACCATCCATAAGCACATATATGCTATTCAGACTGTTTAAAGTCCACTTCATGGCCTAGCTACAGTGCCATTTTGTCTGATACACTTTTTGATTTTTTTACACAGATGTAATATCCATTTTTCATCCTTTTAAGCTTTTGTGCTTCTATACTTGCATTTTCTTCTCTTCTGCCATTCCATATACTAACTGCCACTTTCCTAGAGAGCAAAATTTGTGTTTGTAAAATTGCCTTAATATGTAGCAATTTTGCAACAGACAAGAAGCAGTAGTTGTGGGCCATTAGCTACCTCCCTACCTTTCAGAATCCTCTCAGTACATATAAAATCCAAGTTAAACATCCTGGCTTCTCTGAAAATTCATCTTCAAAGCCCTCCACCCAGCCAAATTTCTACATTCCTACTGTATTGAGTTTCTAAAATTACCACTAACATATGTAGGAAGTTTACATTGAATTGTAACAAAATAAGATTTTTAAAATTTAGTTTAAAAAACACATGAAGTCTTAATAGGATAATTAGGTAATTAAAGATTAAAAATGCCAGGCGCCGGTGGTTCACGCCTGTAATCCTAGCTACTCAGGAGGCTGAGATCTGAGGATCTCGGTTCAAAGCCAGCCTGGGCAGGAGAGTCTATGAGACTCCTATCTCCAATAAACCACTCGAAAACCGGAAGTGGCGCTGTAGCTCAAGTGGTAGAGCGCTGGCCTTGAGCTGAAGAGCTGAGGGACAGCGCCCAAGCCCAGAGTTCAAGCCCCACAACCGACAAAAAAAGTAAATCAGATTACTAATGCATAGTCACTCTTCTTGAGAATACTGACACCAAATAGCTTGTCATATAGTCACTGATAATGTTAAACTTGATATTTCTCATATTTGTTGTTCTGTGTGATAATTAAAAAAAACATTTATTTTAAATGGCTAACCATTGAGGGGTTTTTATTGAAATTTCAGGAACAATTAAGACAGAAGAAATGAGTGGTAGTGAGTAAAGGAATAATCAGAATAAGGCTGTAGCTTTAACAATTACTCAGCAAAGAAATAATTATTCAAAAAGTGCTGTATTTTATAATAGTTTGGATTATAAAGAAACTTTGCCTTCAAACCATAAGTGGCAGAAACATTTAATATATTTAGAGTATGTTGTTGAATTTCTTTCTATTAAATAATTTCTTTGCATTTATTTGTGCATTTATTTAGCGTCAGAACTCTAGCACACCCTAAATAATTTTAGGATCGCTTAAGTAATGATCTTTCTGAGGATTAAGTTCTTGAATTTTCTATCCTGCAAGTCATGAGGAAGAAGACTGAATACCTAATGATCTTGTGACTTAAGCGGAACTTTTTCTGATTCTGTTCTTGTTTTTATCAGTAAAAGTTAATTGTGGCCGGGCACCAGTGGCTCACGCCTGTAATCCTAGCTATTCAGGAGGCTGAGATCTGAGGACTACGGTTTGATGCCAGCCGGGGCAGGAAAGTCTGTGAGACTCTTGTCTCCAATTAATCACAGAAAAAGCTGGAAGTGATTCTGTGGCCCAGTGGTAGAGCACTAGCCTTGAGCAAAGGGAGCTCAGGGACAGCATCTAGGCTGTTAAGCTTTTGTGGAGATACATGAGCAATCCAGTTCACTTGTTTACTGGATGGAGAGACTGAAAAACAGAAGGTTTCTATATGGAGATGTAGGACCAAACATTTGTCATGTATGTGACTGATAATGATTTAGACAAATTTGAATTGCTTTTCACTATATTAAACCTTGCTAGGCTATAACATTTGATATATATATATATATATATATATATATATATTATTTTTTTTGGTTGGTCATGGGGCTTGAACTCTGGGCCTGGACGCTGTCCCTCAGCTCTTCAGCTCAAGGCTAGCGCTCTACCACTTGAGCCACAGCGCCACTTCTAGCTTTTTTTGCTTATGTGGTGCTGAGGAATCAAACCCAGGGCCTCAGGCATGCAAGGCAAGTGCTCTACTACTGAGCCACCTTCCCAGCCCTAACATTTGATATTTCAAGGACTATGTGGGTAATAGGCATTAACCTGCTTATTGATGGATACGTCATATGCAGCCATAAATTCCCTTCAATGACAGACTGGTTATCCAGAATCTGGGAGAGTTGCTAGCAAAGTCTTTAGCTGCCATCTTCTTTCATGATTTGTCTCAAATACAGAGGAGTACCATATTCAAAGTCATGGCCCTTTCCAGGGAAGATGATACTCAATGACTGATTGTCATGATATGAAGTATGGTTATCTTAACTGAAGCGGAAGAGCACTGAAGAGTTCACCCAGGACTGGCTGATTCTGTCATTGGATACACATCATAGCTCACTTTCTTTCTACTCAATCCTGTTTAATTTCCCATTCTTTTATAGGTGTTCAGTCTGGGGACATTCTTTAGTAAACATCTGACACACTAAATTCTGTCTCAGGCCTGGTTTCTGAGGATTCCAGATTGTAATAATTTATGTCACAAAAATTAAAACACTAGGGTAGTTTTACTCATTTTCACTAATACATTCCACTGTTTATTTTTCCATTAGGTCAATTTGCCATCATGTGTAAGTAGCCTTAATTATAGTTATAATATTGTCTAAATCATTTAGATATTTTAAAAATATAGTAATTTACCCAGAAGCATAGGGTCTTTTGTGGAGTTTATGAAGTTGACTCTTGGCCAGTAATGAATCCCCTAGATTGTGTTTTCCTTAGTAAAACCTACCAAACAACAAATCATACAAACTAACAAAAAAGAACTCTCAATCCCCAGATCTCCACCTCCTAAGTAGCTAGAATTACAGGCTTAAGCCCACACATCAAGGATTTAGGACCTTCTTAAATGTGGATATATAGAGTAATGGCACATTTTCAATGATATTCTCACATTTCTCCTTTAATCCTTTTGAAAGTTGAAATGTTTATCTGTACTCATACTTTGGCAGCTCTCTCATGGTAAGTAATCTCTGAAAGGTCTTCAAAACATAGCTGAAAGTTATAAGACATCTTATTCTGGGAATTTTAACTTATTTTATATGTTCAAAGATTTTTTTTAAAACCAGGTAAGGGTATGAACAATTAATGTTCATATATAGAATCACTTTATTCATTTAAGTAAATGAAATATAAAACTCATTCAGTTTTATATTATTGTGAAATATTCTCCTTCTTTCCTTTCTTCTTTCTTTCCTTCCTTCCTTTTCTCTCTTTTTTTGTGGGCCTTGGTGTTTTACATTTGCTAGGAAGGTGCTCTACCATTTGAGCCATGCCTTAGCCCCACAATACTCCTTTTTTGCTGAGGGTAACAACCAAGTATTTTAAGAGGTAGGGGTAAAGGAGAAATCTTAAGTTAGGCAAAGTCACTGCAACTGAATACAGAATTTGACTCTGTACTCTGTATAGACTAATGCCAAAATAATATTGGGTTTAAATATTTTCCAGTAAGAAAAAAAATTCATGAAGTTGTTAGGAAAGACCTAGTTCCTCTTCCTTTGAACTCTAAAAATCATGTGAGCCAAATTATGAAACATCTTGACTACCAGGTTAAGAGTTTGACCTTTGTTTGCCCAAAGATTGATTGATGATGAGACTAAAGTTGCCATAAATTTGAGGGATAGATAGTGAGCATCATGGAGAGAAATAGTAGTAAGTATGTGAGAGCCATTATGGGTTTGAAAGGTATTTATAATGATATAGGGTATAAGATTTGGCAGCTGATGTAATGTAGTGAGCCATGGAAAGAGAGGTATTAAAGATGACTGCACTCCATTAAGCCAGAGAAAATTTTAAAAAAGATAATATAGATAAGAGAAACGTATAGATTTAGAGAGTCAATGAAAAGTTTAGTTTTGGATGTTAGGAATTTGTAGTTTAAAATAAGCTAACAAGATCATTTTGTCTAGCACAAAATTCCAGGTGGGGAAAACACTTTATGTTATGATTGTGAAATAAAGTTTGTATAGAAGAAGCTATTCAGGTTAGAGATAGCCCAATACACAGAAGTATTTTCAGATCGAAATTTATGAGGAAGAGCGATCTAATTTGCCTAGGAAAAGGAACACCAAGGAAGACACAAGATACATACAAATATTTAAGGTGATTTATTCTACAAAACTGGCTGGACTTATTCTAGAGTGATCCTTAATTCCAGGAAGGCTCTGCTTGCTCTTACCAGATAGGATTAAAGAAAGGTAGAAGAAATTTGCAATAACCCTAATGCATGTTCCTCCTGTAAAAAGAAAACAGAATCTTCTAGTAGACTCATATACATAGTGCTCAGAATTACTAATAGTTCTGTAGTAGGAAATTTACCTGCAGTAAAGAAGGCTAGGGTTTCTAGAAGGAGGCGATAACACACTCAAATTCTGCAGTGATGATGGAAACTAAACACTGCAAGACTAGGCCTTACATTCAAAGTTAGTTCACTATTACAAAAAGAATTTAGTTGAGTGTTCTGGAATGATTTAAGAACAATAGAAAATGAGAAAATCGAGTCAGATGATAAAAGGAATTTGATTTAAAAAAACAAGTTTTATTTACACAGAGTTGAAGGTACAGGGTAAGTCATTAGATTTTTAATCATTTTCAGAAGAAGGGCATGATCTTATATTCAGTTTTCCATAGAAGAGCCAAGCAAATTCACCTGGGGCTCAAAGAAGTTTAAAATTAGTTTTTTTTTTTTCACCAAAGCAAATGGTCAAGGAACAGCAATTTTATTAATAGCTTAAGAGAATAAAAATTAGATTTTTATATTTACCATTCAATCCTACTTTACAGTAAAGATGAAAATTGTTCTCAAGGAGAATAATTAAGGCAATATTCAAAAGTTCAAAAAGTCTGACCATTGCTGCAGGCTGGGCCTACGTAATTAAAACAAACAAACAATATCGCAAGCAATTATCTAACAGTATGTTCAGCCAATAGTCTTTGTAATTAAGCCATATATGTAACGGTTGATATCCTGGTCCTAGACTTTTGCCTACATTTTCCATTTTATTTAAGATGTGAAATAAACAACTTGTTTCATTTAATATCAAGTCTCAAAACCAAAGTTTTGGAGATATATTTCCATGTATGTTCAGCTCTGTGTTTTTCTATTAATAGGGATTATGTGATATAAAATATTGTCATCAGTTACAACACTGATTTCATCTTAATTAGTAGGGTTTCCAAAATGCTTGACAAGTTTCCTTTGCTGGGAGAGCTCAGAAAACACAAAATCATTAGGTTCTGCATAACAGATATTGTGGTGCCTACCTCAGGAAAGAAACATCATCTTAATATCCTGTTTACTGGGAAATAGAAAATGAAATAAACATAAGAGAAATGTAGATTACAAAGTAACTAAACTATTAACTGAGGAAAGTAGTTGAGAAAAGGAACTTTGCAAAAAGGTAGAATAGAATGTAAAATGGAGCGATGGGTCAAATTTGTTTTAAATATGCTATACTACAGAAAAATGAGAAGACTTATCAAAAATGCACAGATTCAGTATCTGGGTGCATTTAAGTGCATTTTTATAATACTATTAGAAGTGATAAAATACTGCCTTGAGCCATTCTCAGTGTAATTAATAGTTAGCTTCTTTGGAAATGAAGAACTGGGTTGAAAGTGCATCATTTCTTTCATGGCAAATGTCAAACACAGGCAGGGATTTGTAAGGCCTGTTGAGTCATAGCATCGGGCCAAGAGTATACCTGTAGACATCAAAAGGCCCAAATCTCATGGAATTGCTTTGTTGTTAGCAAGCAGTAACTGAAAAAATAAAAAAGAAACAAAGACCATCTATGATCAACTTATACAAATCATACCATTGTAAATAGTCAAGCAAAGATAGTATTTTTATACTGATAAGCCTTTCATATACAGGAATGTTGTAGGTGATGGTTATTTCTTCTGTGAAATAACTTTATTGATGAGGAAGATCAAAAATTTCAGTTTGCAGAAACATACTTATTTAATTTCCATTCAGCCATACATAACTGCCGTAGGCAACGAAAAAGAGAATGTACCCACAAAAGCTAAGAAAAGACTTCCTGTCTTCATTTTAATCAACAGGTTTTCCCCCTTTTGTTTGTTTATCAAGTAACGCTTTTCCAAATAGCAAATCTCAGTTAAATACTATCAGAATAGAATATAATGTCCTAGGCAAAAGTTGGATATAATATTCTCAATAGTAATGATATGACATATATAACTTCATGAAATGACACATACAAGAAACCCAAACTAAAAAAAAAAAAAAAGCCCTTTTATACATACACATACCACATAGAAAGGTTATCAATCCCATTAAAAGTAAAGAGGATTATTGAGGCCACGTCTGCACGGAGCTGATCAATAGGAATGGAATGTGTTGTAATCAAATGAAAACCTTAAATTACAAACCCAGATGTCTTCATCAGAATTTCTTAGAGATCCAAAAAACCTTGGGATCTTCAAGAATCCACCCTCAAACCCCTTCAGATTTCAATCTGAGAATTTCTCTTTCTAGAGACTCTTTGGAGAGCTCCTCTGACTCTCAGTTCCGTCCAAAGCACTGGAAAAACCTGACCTGAAAAATTTCAAAATGTCTCACTAAAGAAACCCTAGACCGGCGTCGTTATCCTACATTGTTTGTCTCTAGTTCTCTTTCTACAAATGAAACTGAAGGAAGGCTGGAAACTTCCCACCGCATTTGCATACATACAATGCAATTTGGGTGCTGTTTTGACAACAGCACCAGAAGTATCAGGAAATCTCTCCTGTTTAGAATATAAATCCGTGGCCCTGCCGCCTCTCCCCATCCCACCTTCACCCCCTTCCCCCACCTCCTGCTCTCTGGCTTCAGAAATACAAGTGAATCAGGACATACTTCTTAGGAAGGAAGGAAGGAAGGAAGGAAGGAAGGAAGGAAGGAAGGAAGGAAGGAAGGAAGGAAGGAAGGAAGGAAGGAAAAG
>NW_012267227.1:12979036-12988841 GCF_000151885.1 Dipodomys ordii
ACCACTTGAGCCACAGCACCACTTCCGGCTTTTTCTTTTTGCTTATGTGGTGCTGAGGAATCGAACCCAGGGCCTTGAGCATGCAAGGCAAGCGCTCTACCACTGAGCCACCTTCCCAGCCCCTTCTGTAAAATTTCTAAGGGCCATATATCCTTTCTTAGTACTCTGGGCTAAAACAGCACTTCTTGAAATTTATTGTGCTTATTGATTCCCATGTGATCTTGTGAAAAGGCAGATTCTGATACAGCAGGTATGAGGCTGGGTTTCAGGTTCAGATTCATCATTTTTTATTCTTTTTTGTTTTATTGGTGGTGGGGCTTGAACTCTTGGCCTAGGTGCTGTCCCTGAGCTCTTCAGCTTAAGGCAAGTGCTCTACCAATTGAGCTACAGACCCCCTTCCTAGATTCATCATTTCTAACAGCATCCTCAGTGATGCCAGAAATTGCTAGTCTTAGGACAACATTTCCTCAAGCAAAGTTCTGGAGAGACTGTGTTCTGGCAGTGCAATTACAAAGTGTGAGAGAGAAGGTGATATTCATCCACATGTATTTCTAGACTGTTGCAAGAAAAATGTATTCAAATCAGTCCAGAAGTTATTTCTGTAAACATTGTGATTGCATAGAAGTAACCAACGATTTTATGAATTTATTTGATTTTGACATTGCCTAGATCCATGATACAGTTGACTCCACTCAATCTCCATACTATGGTCTGCAGCCATCCATTTTCTTTGTAGCTCAAGGGAACAGAACCAAATTACACGAATTTGCTATTGGCAGATGGGCCCCATTCCTAGAGTTTTTCATTATAGTTGGGTAGTTTGATTTGTCTTTTTATGACATCAAATACAGAGCATGGTAAATGCTCAAGAAATCCAAGATTTTAAATCTAGATGTTACATATCTCTCACCCAGTTTAGAAAACAGGACAGACTTGTTGTTTCATAGATAATTTCTATGAACATTGATCTGTCATACAGCATATGGGTGACATCACACAGACATACACAGGTTTTGAAGGTTTCTCTGCATTACTCTCTGTTTCTTAAAAAATCCATACATATATTATATTGTTTGATGTAGTGCTTCTAGTTAATGCTTTTGAACTGATGCCAAAGAAAGCTTTAACTTTAGATTAGGTTCCTTGGTGTCAGTTAGTGCATGACCTTGACCCTCTTTATATGAAAGGTGGTCATGCTCTCAAAAGTCAGCAAAGTGGCTCAATAAGGAAAAGATAATGGATTAAAAAAATCCATTATGTTCCACTTCCTCTGATAGATGCTTGGATACAAACATAAGTGAGACTTGTTTTTTTGCCCTTGGAAGCAAGGCATTATAAAACAACATGGCCAATTTTACAAAGTCATAGGGGTACAGAAATCAAGACATTGACGTGATGTTTACATTTTGTTTTCCATTTGCCAAATAATTGATGAAGAATTGCAAAAAAGGTAAAACATAGAACACTTGTACTTGTTCTTGCTGAACTCTCATAAAAAGATATGAAATATAACCAGGAACTAAAGCAGTGCATTTTTGCCTATGCTTCTAGATGGTCTATGATCCATTTTAGAGCAATGAAAGCTATTAGGAAAGCAAATGTGAGCAGAATTGTTTAGACCCTCCAGATAGAATTGCCTGTATGATGTTTTGACAAAATTTGTTTATATGCAAATATTCTATCATAGCAATTCTACCTTGATTCATTCACTGTCTACAGCCTGTAGATCAACAGTGTTTTGATCAACAAATCATTTACTATTTCTTCAATTAAGATTTCTAAGGAAACCAGAACCATTAGACAGTCTCTCAAAACTATTTCTTTCAATACCCACTTGTCAATGGAACTTTTACACTCCTCTTCCTTGCTAAAGCAACCCAAGAAACTTAGTGGTTTGTTCTTACATACAGTGAAAATTGGGTAGCTGATTATATTTATCACTTCTCTTAGTTACCAGAGATGTCAGAGTCAAAAACTTTTGTGGGATCTTAAAGCTTTTATAAGTTCGTTCATTTCTATTGCTTTAGGTGCTAAAATTTTTGGTTTCCTTAGATTAGAATACATTAGTTTAATTATCCATGTAACTGTCCTCATTAGAGGTGAAATAAACAAATATCTAAGCATCATTTATTTTGTAGTAATAATGTTAACTATTGCAGGAGTTCATATGATAGTTTTAAAAATTATTTTCAGTAGGTTACTAACATATAGAAATGTACATAACCTAGCTAAGAATGAAGACTAGAGATCTAAATTGTAATGGCTACATGTTAAAATGTTGAGGTGGCAAAGAAAACTGAAATGATTATAGATCAGATTGATCTCCAAACACTTCTCATTTTCTTCCTTGTTTACCCCAGTGTCTCTTATAGGACAAGAACTTTTTGTTATGTTAGAAATGGAGAATGCTGATGAATCGACCTAACTGTCAGATACCTAACTATCAGAAGTAGCAAATATGTCAGCCCCAGTTTAATGAGTATATTCTAGAGAGATGGTGTCTCAATGAAACTGTAAGCAAGTATTTCTCTTAGTAAGTTATTCCAGGATTCTTTACAGAGGAAAATTTTTCTTGCATGATATTGGTTCCAGTTGACTTCTTGCTTTCAAGTTTTGTATACTGGGATCATCTCCTGAAGTTATAAGTAAGATGTCACTATGCAGTCTTCAGAGAAATCTATGTCATGTCTGACTAAAGTTTGATTGTTCTTCCTAAGCTAACATGTCTTAATGAAGTTGTGCCTTTTTATTTGAATGTTACTACTGACTCAAACATTAGATACCATGTATTCCAAATGCAAAAAATTTAATGTGCTAAATGAAAATATAAATTACTTTTGACACAACTACTTTATAAAATGAATGCTTAGTTTTGGTGGTAGATAAAAGTAAATAATTTACTGATGATACATCAACTGTTTTTGTTATAAAAATGCATTCCTATCTAATGCAGTGTAATTTTTAGTTTTGTGTGTGGTTTTCACATAAGTTACTTTGATCTCATGTTTGAAAGAGTAAGTTATTTTCAATGAATTTGAAATTTCAGCAGGAAAAATATATGCTACCAACTCCAAAGTGTGTGTGTGTATATATATATATATATATATATATATATATATGTATGTATATATATATATATACATGTATGTATATATATTTATTTATATGGAGATATTTTGCTTACAACTTAGGCACTTATAGATGACCCCTAGAAGTTGAATTTAGTAATTCCAATGTAATTCAAGAACCCTACTTATAAGCTTCTGCCATGAATGAATAGACCATGGTCTGTTAGTTCTGCAACCAAGGATTGAGTGGTTTAAAGTGCTGTATTTTTAAAACCACCTTTTTTTTTTGTTTTTTGTTTTGCTTTCCTTAGAATTCTTCCTCTTGGTCATTTCATCATCAGATATCTCAAGAATAGCCAATGCTGAATGTGTTCAAGTAGGATTAGAGAGTATAGTAATGGGATGATTAGTTTTGATTAGAAAATGACTGTGTTGGATTTTGTCAACAGTGAAGAAATTATCTAAGTGAGTGGACTCATGAGTGAATTGAACATGATGACTCTTCAGTGAGGATAATGATCTAATGCTGGCCTATTTGATGAGTCCCATTGAAAACAAGAGGTTATGTTTTGCTGGTAAAGTTTTCGGCAAAGAAAAATACACTAAATGTTCCAAGTGAGCTATTTAAATAAAGCTAATTTAATGGATTTTAAGTTGACTGCCCATAAGGCTTAAATTGGTTCATTTAAAATATACTTTGAGCCCTCTACCATATTTACCATTGAATATAATGAGTATGATAACACAATTTCCACAAAATTGTGAGCTGTAACCACAGTATAATGCACAGAAATTGGCCTTAAATTATTTTACTTGGCTAAAGAAGCATGGGGCTGGAGGAACATCTGTTTGTTTGTTCCCGCTTCAACATCTGCTTCTGTAATATAAATTAGCTAATACATAATTGACAAATGGAGATGTCAATAGAATGTGGCAATCAATTGTTTTATACATGGTTTTCCTTAGCACCTTAATGGCCTTTTGTTTTTAATTGGGGTTTGGACTTTTCTTTTTGTCCAGTACTGGTGATTGAATTCAGGACTTTGTGCTTGATAGGCAAGAGCTCTACCACTTGAGCCACACCCCTAGCCTTTTTGCTTTTGTTTGTTGAAAAGATAGCGTCTCTTTAACTTTGTATAGGCTGTCCTGGAATGCCACAGCCTACTAGACCTCCTGAGTAGCTGGGATTATAAGTGTGCACTATCACACCCAACTTTACAATAATGTTTTGACTACTAAGTAAAAGCAGTTGAACTTTAAATCCACAAACACAGCTGAATGCAGTAAGCTGTGGAGGAAAGCAGTCTTACATTCAGTGACCTTTCACATGCACTTTTTTTCCATCCTGGCTTATTTTGACCCTATGTTCTGCTTTGAAAATTTATATTGCATGACTCTTACCCATGTTAAGCATTTGCCCTGGTTTTCATAATGTATTTTGTTTTTATGTTTTCTCCATGGTTTTGTCCTTAACTAATACACATTTTTGAAGTCCTAGATATATTGAACTTTAAAAAAAAATCTGTGCTAGAACTTTAATTAGGTTTATAATTTTTTTTTGTAATGGCTCAGCTATTTCTATGCAAGATGGCTTAGAAACAGTGCCAAATATTACCTCCTGATACTCTGAATCATCCCTACTCTTCTACTCCGATCCTCTTATGAGACATTTCTCCAACTCTGTTGCCAGTTTTTGTTTTGATGGGTTTGTTTTTCTTTGGTGCTGGTACTGGGCTTGAGTTTAGGGCCTGCATGCTTTCCTTTAGCTTCTTTTTTGCTCCAGTCTGGTGCTCTACTAATTGAGCCACATTGTGTCTCTGTGGGACACTTGCAAAATGTAGTATGCAGGGGAGGGAAAAACTGGGAGAAGAAGAAAGGAAGACATGACATTGTCTAAGAAGAACTGTACTCATGACCTGACTCGCCAATTGATAACTCCTCTGTGCATCACCTTTAGCTTAACAATAAAACATTTCATTAAAAATTTGGTAATAGGAAGATGAAATACAATAGCAATAAGTTATTTGATAACCGATAGTTTTGTGGGTATCAGCAAATGGCAGATGGAATAATCTAATAGTAGCTTCTGGATATCAGGAATCCCATAACCTACTTGGCTGCTGCAAGTCAAAAGGATCATTGCCAGTGGTTCCTTGTGATTCTTGCTCTTTCCAAGTCTTTTGAACTCTATGTATAATTGCAGGCCTTTTGTGCTGGCTCTATGAATTGTGAAAATCGTGAAGATGCTTTCAATCCCTGAAATAACTAACATGACTGAATTAATTCAGTCATTTTTTTTCCTCCCCTCACAGCTGCTAAAATTGTTTCAAATGAAAATCGTGGCTGGTGGCTTATGCCTGTAATCCTGGGAGGTGGAGACAGGCTTGCAGTTCGAGGTTAGCTCAGGCCAAAAGATGTTGGAAAGACTCTGTCTTAAATAGTAAGACATACTTTGGAAGTTCATGCCTGTAATTCCACCTATGCAGGAAGAAGAAATGGGAGAATTGTGGTCTGAGGGTGACCAACCCCCCCCCAAACTTGACACCCTATTTGGAAAAACAAACAAACTAAAGCAAAAGGTCTTGAGCCGCGGCTCAAGTAGCAAAGCACTTGTCCTGAGATCAAACCCCAATGTCCCCATTCTCCCTAAAAAAGAAAAGATAATTTTGATAATATTAACAAATTTGTTTATATATTATCTATACCTATACTTTTATTTAAAATATAAACAGTTCTGAGTTGAGATACATTGACATGAAACCACTGTAGTCTATGCTTCTGCAACATACAAAAATAAACCATATTTGTAGTGTAAAACCACTGACTCTGCTAATTAGACAGATAGGCAGTGTGTCCCTTGTCAAAAAGGGTTGTGATAGAACAAAATGCATACTCGTCATGCAACCCAGGTAGCAGGAATCCAATAAAAATGCATACAGGGAGTTTCTTTTCTCCCTGGACATGAAGCTTATGAAATGGACACTTGCTCTTTCAGGTCAGCAGTGTCTCAGGTCCTATCTTCTAGCTCTGTCATCGTTAGTTTGTATGTTTGTTCATATTTGTTGACACAATTTCAAGACACATACTCCATTCCTTGGCCTCAGAGGGATGAAAGGAAGCAATGAAGTTATTATAACCTCCTAGAACTGGAGTGTTGCTGAAGTGGTAGATCACTGGCCTGGCAAGTGTGTGCCTGAATTCAATCTCTATTAAGCTTCTCCCCACCCCCAAAGTAAACACCTTGTAAGTCGGTATATAGATTTGTGTTCTGTGGTTGTGTTCACTAGTGTTTTAGTTGGGCACCTTACTATTCTAAACAAAATTGTGTTGTTTTTTTTTCAATAAAAAAACAGGGAATGGATGTCAGCTAGAAAGGCTGTAATGTTTTCTATAGCACAAGCTGAGGAACAAACAAACAACAAATGTGACATCTTCAGGAAAACATTTTAAGGTACTACTTGTATAACCTAGTATAGAACATAACCAGAAAGAGAGAAAAAGAAATCCATCATAGGATAAAATGCTTAGAACAAAAGGGAATTATACATGGATTTAAGTATATCTTTGTAGTGTATGTTAAGATTATAAATTCATTTTTTAATACTTTTGTTGTTGTTTTTGAACTGGGGATGAAAGCTAGGTAGGCACTCTACCACGGAGCCACATCCCAGTTCTAGAATTTAAGGAAAAAGAAAACCAATGTTTTCTTTTCTAAAGTTTACAAACTTAATGCCTCCAAATGTAGCCATTTCGTCAATTAAAGAAATCTACATAAACATCATATACTACACAATTTGTTTTATTTCATCTTGTTGGACCTTGCCTCATAATTCTTAAAGGCAGCTGACTACATCATAGTTGACAATCCATTCTACTCTTCTTTGCTAAATGAACCCCCTTTAGCAGTGAACCAGCTATAAAACGACTTGCCATTTCTTCTACAGCTCAGTGTATCCTGTGACTACATTGGGCCCCATCACTGGAAGCCTTATACTAGATTTATGGATAGGAAGCTTGTGCTTTCTTTTATGGATAGAACTTGTTGATTTTCCTATCTGCCCACGCAGATAGGATGATTAAGTCTTGAGAAACCATCTTGGACCACACGGCAACCTTACGTAGGCAAGTGTTATGCCAGGATAGTGAAAGATTAAGGAAGCAGCCCTGAATCTATGACTGTGGAGCTGAGGTATTTTCACTGGGACGCAGCCTCTCTACTAAAGAGATTAAACCTTATCTTGTTTAGGCAAAGCTCAGTGACTAGTAACAGCGACTGTTATTTCCAGTCACTGGTCCTAGCAGGTAAACGTAAATTCGAAGTCAATCATATAATATTACTTTGGAAAGATTTTGGATTAAGTTTCTAGATACAGGCAATGGCTCCCTCTCCGCCCCCCCCCTTTCCTTTATACACATTCAATTTGTAAGAAAGAAAACTTGGTGGTCATGTGATGTCATTCCACAATTAACATTTGTGTAATTACAAAGGACAACAATTGTGCAGTGGGAACTGTGGGAAAATAAAAACACTTAAGTATTACTTGAGAATATTTTAATGTTCATACATGTACACACGCACGTACACATACAATCTAGTAAATCAGTTGAAGAAAATGAAAATACAGAAATTGAATTTTTCTTTCTTTCCTTCCTTTCTTCCTTCTGTTCTTATAGATATAGCTAAGGTACATATAATATTAATAGCAAGAGAGGAACAATCACTGGATAAAGCAACTTCTCCAAGTCTTCAATTTTCCTTGCTCCAGTTCTCCCTATCTTTCAATATCTAGCTCTTCTATGAATCCCTCACAGATTCATAGGGATTAACCTTTGCTCTTTATGCATTTATGAAGACCAGGATTAAGGTTTACTAAATGAAACATTTTTCCTGGGCACAAAATTTAAAAGAGGTACTCAGAAGCTCAGTAATCAAGCTAAATCTTTTAGTGAAATATTTGAATTGCCACACTGTGGGATGTGGGCTAGTTTCCCATGTTTGTGAATAATTTTTAAATTATACTTTGCTTTTCTCTTTATCATAGCACTCTGATCATGATATTTGAGTCCTCTCCCAGTAGGGCTTGTCACCAGATGTAGGCTCTAGTCATTTTTGCATTCATCATATGTCTGTTTTAAGTAAAAGAGCTTTAAAATGTTGAATTGGTGAAATGATTTTGTTTTTACAACAATCTACTATAGTAGAGACTGTGAGATTAGGTTTCATTGTTAAATTCAGATATAACAAAAGAATAGCAGAAAGTGACTCATTTGAAAGTGCTTACCATTTGGAACTTTGGTAAAAATCAACTTGGTTCTTTTTGACTAAAACCATGAGGGAACCCGAGGAGAGAGGGAATTGTAAGAGCCTATAGCACTTTATTTATTTATTTTTTGGTCCAGTCGTGGGGCCTGAATTCTGGGCCTGGGCACTGTCCCTCAGCTCAAGGCTAGCATGCTACCACTTGAGCCACAGCGCCACTTCCGGCTTTTTTTTTCTTCTGCTTATGTGGTGCTGAGGAATCCAACCCAGGGCCTCATGCATGCAAGGCAAGCGCTCTACCACTGAGCCACCTTCCCAGCCGCCTACAGCACTTTATAAAGTGCTTTAATTCTCACCTTGGCCCAGAAAGACAAGTCTTATCAGCCTCATTTGTTGTGGAAGTTGAAAAGTCATTTGTTCAAGGAGTTTCAGGCAGAAAGAAAGTGGCAGAGCGTGTCTGATCTTCTCTGCTAAAATGCGGTGTCCTTCCAACACTTCAAGTCTCAAGCTTGAGAAGGACTTTCATGCAAGTACAATAACATCTGTTGTGTTGATGGAACTATGTAGGCAGCACCCCAAACAGTATTTTCCCAAGAATTCTCATTACTATTAAAATATACTGAGAGAGAGAGAGAGAGAGAGAGAGAGAGAGAGAATAGTTGTAGTTTATGGTAGGTGGTAGGAGCAGACATATTGAGAAGATTATGTATTAAGTATTAGTGTCTAACTACAACCGTGTGTGTGTGTGTGTGTGTGTGTAATACTTTTGCAAAACAACAAACGATGCATGTGCTACTTCAGGAAAAGCCGCATTTGGGGTGATCACTGGATTTC
This sequence comes from Dipodomys ordii, assembly GCF_000151885.1. Taxonomy (NCBI): domain Eukaryota; kingdom Metazoa; phylum Chordata; class Mammalia; order Rodentia; family Heteromyidae; genus Dipodomys; species Dipodomys ordii. The sequence continues at coordinate 12,988,199 of NW_012267227.1, forward strand.
TCAGATGCAAAAGGGTTATTTTTAATGGTGAAACATCATACGACTGGAGCCGGGGATTGATTCAATTTACTATTCTTTTTTTGGTAAATTTTACTTAGGGAGGAGAATCTATGCGTCTCATGATAGCTGTCCTTAGAACCCATCGGCGTGAGCCTGTCACCCTGGCCTGGCCTCTCATTTCTACCAGGACACCATCAGAAGCCCCACCTGGCCAGGCCTAGCCAGGCCCCAGAAGTTCGTTCTCTGGAGAGGAGCAGAGAGGAACCCTCTCTGCACAGCTGCCCGGAGGACTGAGCCGCGCACACACACACACAGCACCCCTTCCATCGCTGGGGGGGGGGTGTCCTCAGGCCCTGGGACGGATCCCATGCACCTGCCCGGGGATGGGGGTGGGGGAGAGCGGGAGAGAGGCCTAGTGAGGAAAGACCCCCCCATTGGGGGTGGAGGGGGCAAACGACCAAGTGTGGGGGTGCTGGTGGGGGGGGATGGGGGAGAGAGCGGGAGAGAGGCCTAGTGAGGAAAGACCCCCCCATTGGGGGTGGAGGGGGCAAACGACCAAGTGTGGGGGTGCTGGTGGGGGGGGGTCAGGGCCTGGCTGCCATCTTGGCAACCCCTGGGTCCTGACCTCCTCCTCCCTCCCCCC
>NW_012267227.1:12989760-13004830 GCF_000151885.1 Dipodomys ordii
CCCCCCCACCTCCGACCTCGTCTTTCAAAGCCATCCCCCCCATCACATACACACACACACACACAGCCATCCCCCATCACACACAGACACAGACACACTCACACACAGCCATCCCCCCATCACACACAGACACAGACACACACAGCCATCCCCCATCACACACACACACACACACAGCCATCCCCCATCACTCACATACACAGACACACACAGACACAGCCATCCCCCATCACACACAGACACAGACACACACACAGCCATCCCCCATCACACACAGACACACTCACACACAGCCATCCCCCATCACACACACACAGACACACACACTCACACACAGCCATCCCCCATCACACACACTCACACACACGCAGACACACACAGACACACTCACACACAGCCATCCCCCATCACACACAGACACACTCACACACAGCCATCCCCCATCACACACACACAGACACACACACTCACACACAGCCATCCCCCATCACACACACTCACACACACGCAGACACACAGACACACACACTCTCAGACAACAGACACACACAGCCCTCCCCCATCACACACGCACACACAGACACAGCCATCCCCCATCACACACACACACACACTTGGCTATGCAGTGTCTCATGTCTGGTTCCAGTGCTGGACCACTGGTCCATCCCCTAAATAAGATTGTGTGTGAATGCATCTGTGTATGTGTGTGTGTGTGTGTACGTGCACACTAATGCTAGGGCTTGAACTCAGGGTCTGGGCACTGTCCCTTCTCTTTTGCGCTCAAGGCTGGCACCCTACCACTTGCACCAGAGCTCTACTTTGGGCCTTTTTTTTTTTTTTTTTTTTTTGCTGGTTAATTGGAGAGGAGCGTCTCATGGACTTTTCCTGCTCAGGCTGGCTTCAAACTTTAGTCCTCAGATCTCAGCCTACCGAGGAGCTACGATGACAGGTGTGAGCCACCAGGGCTCACACCTTTCAGTAAAGAAAGCCTGCCACTTTTAGGGTTGCTTCTGTCACCAGTGCCCATAAACCATTTAGTGGACTCAAGTGCCTAAGGTTTTTCAGTTAGCAGGCAGTGTGATAGGGACGTAGAAGGCTCTCACCTCTAGTGAGAGCATTGTCTGGGGGGGCTGTATGAAGTCCAGCATTTATTTTCAACCCTGAAATTGACAGTGTGATACTACTTAAGGGAAAGCACCCCTTTCCCCTCCCAGGTCTGTCTCAAGAGCAGGAAGAATAAACACGCATTTATACTCAAATGGGGAAGGTAAATAAATGTCTTTCTGACTTGTCTCCTGTGTGAAAATCTCTGAGGCTATGTAGTATGACCTGGACCAGTCTGTTTCAGGATTGGTTGAATATAGCTCTCTCCCTAACTTGCTGATGACAGTCTTGCTCTTAAGTGAGTTTGAGTGGGCAGAAGAGAAGTGGCAGGTGTTAGAGATTGAAACTCAGTGGAGTTTGAGCGGAAAGTATGCGAGTACCTTAGTTATTGAGAAATCAAACTGCATGAAGCACCTTCTACCATGCCCACCAAAATGTTGAGTTTCAGGGAATTTGGCATTAAAATAGAAGTGAAACACAGTGGAGTGATAAAAACTGGATTGAATGTGGATAGAACACACTCTCTTCCCAAGTGGCGTTTATACTGTACACTTACAAGAGCTTTTTCTTGTCATTGTTACCTGAGCAATACAGTGTAACATTTTATTTCCTAGTAATTACATTGTATTAGTATCATAAGTAACCCAGAAATGATTTCAAGTATGTTTGAGGTTAGGAGGTTGTGCTTAGGGTTATATGCATAAACATTTTATATCAAGGACTTGAGCCTTTAAAAGCCTATAAAGGACCTGGGCCTTTTCTGGGATGAGGGGTAGTGTCCTGGAGCCTATTGCTTGTGGATACTGAAAGATGACTAACATGGGTATGTCAGCCTTTTTATTCTAAGAGTTGTTAAAACATCCTTACATTCAATTCTCACTTGATTCTAGTGTATGATCCTTTTATCAAAGATACAAAACTCTCTTTCCTTATAGTATCTTTGTCTTGCTTTGTGATATCAGAGTCTTGTTAGCCTCCTAAAATATTTCCCAATCCTCTTCCATTCAGTATTTTCTTTGAAGAGTTACAGGACTGTTATTGATAAACATTTGTTAGAATTTATGTGTGGCTATTAGATCCAGAGAGTTTTAGTGTTGGGAGAGTTTTTCTTACTGATTCCTTCTCCTTTTCCACTTAGAACTTTCTGATTCTTCATGATTCTTCATGTAGTGGGCTGTGTGTTTCTAGGAATTTATTCTAAGGCATCCAGATTGTTAGATAACTCTCTTGGATTCTCTTGTCATTTGTATTTATCAGTTGATAACTCTCTTGGATTATCTTGTCATTTGTCAGTTGTAATTTCTCTTGTTGATTTTTGTTGGTTGTAGGGCTTGAACTCTGGGCCTGGGCATTGTCTCTTCAGCTCAGAGCTAGCAAGGGCTCTACCACTTGAGTCACAACACCACTTGCAGTTTTCTAGTGGTTTATTGGAGGTAAGAGTCTCAAGGACTTTCCTGCCCTGGCTGGCTTTGAACTGTGATCCTGAGATCTCAGCCTCCTGAGTAGCTAGAATTACAGGTATTATCCACCAGCACCCTGCTCTTGGGTTTTTGAGGAGTCTTTAAAGAATTTTTTTTTCTCTCTTAGTGGCTAGTTTAGTGTTTGTCAGTTTTATTTGCCCTTTTAAAAAAATCAAATCCTAGTATTGTTAATCTATTTTATTATTTTTCTAGTGTGTTTCACTTATTTACGTTCTGCTATTTGCTATTTTCTTTTTAACTAACTTTTTGGGCTTTTTTTCCCCGAGTTCCTTGAGATATGAAGTTGAGATCTTTCTATTTTTCTTCTGAAATTGAGATTCACTTTGAATTTACTACTATAGCATTATGCTTCTAGAAATCACACATTAGTGCTATTTTTTTATTTGATGTTGGATATTGATTTTTCCTCAGATATTTAAACTATTATTTGAGTTAGGCATAATTCATTCTCAGAGACAGATAAAAGTGACTAGATTTGTTAAATGCCTTAAAAAGGAGGGTTTGCCAAAATGAATAGATTGAGAATTAGTATATGGAATTCTGGATACAGTACCACTATTTTGATATCATAGTTTCTTTAAGAGGTTTTGCATTTATTTTTAACTTTCTCTTCATAGTGTATTTATGACACAGAATTCAGGAATTGTGGAGCTTTGGCTTTTGGTAATGAAGTGAACTCTTTTAGCCTCTAACCTAATATATCTTCTGTAGATAAAACTCATTAAATTATCTATAGTGGTATTTAAAAGATGCTACTAATTGTGGAAAAAGAAGAAATCGATCTCTTTTGTCACCCTTTAAGAAAATATTTTGAAGAACGTACAGTTAGGAAATTAGAAGTTTTTTTGTTTTTTGTTTTGATGAACTTGTGAGAATATTGTTAGTAAATGTTTACCATATTCATGGACAGCACCCCTCCCTGCCAGGTCAGAAATAGAAGGACATAGCCGGGCGCTGGTGGCTCATGCCTGTAATCCTAGCTACTCAAGGAGGCTGAGATCTGAGGATCGCGGTTCAAAGCCAGCTTGGGCAAGAGAGACCGTGAGACTCCTATCTCCAATAAACCACCAGAAAACCGGAAGTGTCGCTGTAGCTCAAGTGGTAGAGTGCTTGCCTTGAGCTGAAGAGCTGAGGCCCAGAGTTCAAGTCCCACGACCGACAAAAAAAAAAAAAAAGAAGGACATTATATTTCGGAATTTTATGCAATTTCACAATTGGTTTCATCCTGAGGAAAGTAAATAGAAGAAAAGGGATTTTTATGTTGATACTATACAGGTACCTGCTTACCTGAACAAAGAGTTATTTTACAAACATCCATTGAATTCTGCCTAGGCTCCCTGTTATGTAAATGAATTCTTAGGGGATTAAGAGGAAGAGTTTGTCATTGTATCTGCTATACCCAGGAACCAGAGAAAAGGCCTCTGTGCCTCTTGGCAGCTTGCCTCCATTTTCAAGAGTAGTACTCTGTTCTGACAGGAAGGTACTTTCTGGACAGGAGAGAAGACCCCTTCTAGGTCATATCATTTCTCATGAGGGAATATATTTGGCAGTGAACAAGTCCCCATCAAGGTCTAGAAAGATGGAAAAGTAAGTTTGGTAGAAAGTCTCTTAATTCCAGCAGCTTTTCTGGCAGACAGTAATACAGTCTGTACTCGGATAGTATACTTATTAAGTGTTCATTCAAAAGTTCTTGTTCATTAAATACATGGTAAATGTAGCTCACATGCTAAATGCTGCTGATACAAAGGATATAGCCTTTATTCATAAAGGTAATGCTGTGTTTATGCCTGCTCACGGAATAGCTCAGCATGTTGTAAAACAGGTGTGTGTGGAGTTCTGTAGTGTGTACACTCTCAGAATGACTTGGAAAATAATTTATACCCTAGATTATGAAATACGGTTGGTTGTCAGAATAATCCAGGAAGCTTTAAAAAATTAGGATTCCTGAGTATCATTTCTAGATAATTTCACTAGTATATGCTGTGAAATATTGCCTTAAAATAGATGCTTTGTTTAATAATTGCAAATTCACTAAAGTAATAGTAACTTAAGCCTGTTCTAAAAGATTCCTTTTGAAAGATAAATTGCATTTTAAATATGCTTACATTTAAACCTTAGAGATTTACATATAAGCACTATAAACTTGAATATAAACTTTGAACTATAGGGTTCATCTTAAATATATACCTATTTTCTATGTATGTATATCTTGTGGTTGACTGTATAGCAGCATAATAGTTGCACTGTGGTTCCGGTCTTTCAGATAGGATATTTTTCCAATTACATCTCATTAGATAAGATTTAGAAAATTCTGACTCATGTGTTATTGCTTCTCTCCTGTACCTGTCTCCTCATCGTATAGGTACTAGTACTAAGGAACTGTTCAACATGAAGATATTAGGATACCACATAAATGTTCTGTATTTATGAAAGTTGTGAATAGAAGAAATTTGAGTTTCTTATGAATATATGAATGTTGATATCTAGACATGACTATATTTTGATTATATATATATATATATATATTTTTTTTTTTTGTCGGTCGTGGGACTTGAACTCTGGGCTTGGGCGCTGTTCTTGTGCTCTTCAGCTCAAGGCGAGCGCTCTACCACTTGAGCCACAGCACCACTTCCGGTTTTCTAGCGGGTTTATTGGAGATAAGAGTCTCACAAACTTTCCTGCCCAGGCTGGCTTTGAACTGCAATCCTCAGATCTCAGCCTCCTGAGTAGCTAGGATTACAGGCATGAGCCACTGGTGCCAGGCTTAGATTATATTTGTAATAAAAGGAGAAAGTTCCAGAAAGAATCCTGTTAACTTTCAAGAGATGAACTTTTCTAATATCTTGATGGGCCATCAATACCTGGCAATGCTTATCCCTTTTTTAGATAGGTTCTTGAAAGTTTTTGCTTGGCCAGCTTGAGATCCTCCCACTTAATGCTTCCTGTGTAGCTGGGATGATGGGCTGCACCATGAACACTCCCCTGTAATAACAAGTAGTGTGATGGGAGAAAACTGGGTTTTTGGATGCTTGCAATAATTTAAGGTGAAAGAAAGTGAGGATTGTTAACTGAGACACTGTCAGGTTCGCTAATTGCTCAAACCCATGCTTTACAGAGCATTGGATAATTCAAAGTTACTGGGTCAGCTCTTACGGTTCAGTTTAGTTGAAAGTTTTGTGAAGTATTAAACAAATTATTTGTTCAATATAGACTTTCATTCTTAGAAGTACAACTAAAGGGCATTTTTTAAAAATTTACAGGGAAAATGATGAATCCGTGAAGGAAGAGAAATCTGATTTAAAAGAAAAATCTACTGGAAATAAGAAGGCCAATCGATTTCACCCTTATTCAAAAGACAAGAATTTGGGCAGTGGAGAAAAGAAGGGTCCAAATCGAAACAGAGTTTTCATTAGCAACATTCCTTATGACATGAAATGGCAAGCTATTAAAGATCTGATGCGAGAAAAAGGTAACTATTTCTGAAGCAACCCACTGTTGGATAATCTTCATGTAGGAAGGGGAGGAAACTAAGCAAGGTTTTTTTTATTCCTCTTAGCCACACAGACTCAAAAATCTGATTTTTATTTCTTGACATATGAACTAATCTTTTCACTTCCTTTCCCTTGACACAACAATTGCATTACAATGTAGTAGAGATAAATGAAGTATTTTTCTTTTTTACCATTTTGGTGGGATAGTAGCGAGCCAGCATTTGCATGCCACCAAGAATTTTGTTAATGTGATTGCTTTGTCTAGTTGAAGCTTTATAGATTTTAAGGGACTATTGCATTAGTTACAATATATTTAGCGTGTTAATGTATGAACAATAAGGTTTGACTATATATTTCCAAAAGCTGTTTTGTTACTATCTTGGTGGAGTCTGGAATCTGGCTGTGGAATTCATTTTGTTTGCATTGTCATGACTGCTCTGATGCTGTCTTTGCAGTTCTATATTAAAATTGCGTTACTGCGGTTGCAATTTTGTTTTCAGGCTAATCTGAAAACATTCATCTTATATACATGGTTGGTTTTGGGGAAAATAATTTTAATACTTGACTTTGTAAAAGTTAGTTCTGCTACCTCTTGAAAAATTGTTTCAACTGTCTGTTAACTATGTACTTGGCTTTGAGGCTGATCTCTTCTAATAAATTTAAAAAATTGCATTGGTGTATCTGTTGTAAGGTGACAACTATTTGATTGGTTTTATTCATTGACTTTATTTAGTGTGTGGCTTGCTGTGAAGCATGACTTGTAAATTGAGTTTACTGATGGCAAACATGATTGAAGACATTCAGGTAGCAAGTCACCTTAAAACAGCTGTTGTGTGTAGGCTGACCAAAGTTATTTGAAAAGCGCTAATGTTGTTAATATGATAGGCCAAAGGGACCATTTGTATTTATATGTGCATTTGTTCACCAACTATATCATGCTGGCCAAAATATGATCTGTAGTATGAAATAGGTTAATATAGTGGTTAGCTTTTTTTAGAGAATGTGGATGATGTACATTTTTGAAAATTAGTTAAATTTGCATAGCCATTGACAGGAGGTATGTTGGTCTGGTTTTGATTGTTGGTGAATAATAGGTGCTTTTCTGTAGAGTTGTGCACAGGTGTGCAGTAAAGCAAGATACTGGTGTTTAAATGTATTGTTTCTTGGTATCTTCCTTTTGTATGTCTTATGTAGTTGGTGAGGTTACATACGTGGAGCTCTTTAAGGATGCGGAAGGAAAATCAAGGGTAAGTGCTGTGGGCAATCATCTGCTTGAGGTTTAAAAGTTCCTCAGCAGTTTACTTTTTGTATAATGTACCAGTTTTTGGAAACTTAAGTTTCATTTCGTTTTACTTTATTATGTAAGATTTGAGGCTTTATACTAGCAAGTCAGACACTTATACCAACCAAACTAGCTGCTTGGAAGGGATGGGTTTTGTAAATGTTTTAAAGGACATTCAATTTTTTTCTAATGTTTAAGGTAATGCTTCTTCTTAGCTGCTAAGATTTTACCATAGGAATTTTATGTTGTACTTTGATGTCTTCAGGGATATTTTAAAAGTCGCTGAATTGATACTATTTCCTAAGAGTTTTAGGAGAGGCCTATAACTAAAAGGTGTTAATTCAAAATGTATTTTTGAAATTTTTATTGAAAAGATTAATTTGGTAGCCTGCAGGACTACATAAGAGGCAGTGCTCTGACCAGTTGGTATGAATGATATTGATGATTAAATTGAAACATGATGAATTGGTTAATAATATATTTTAATTTTTAGCAACTGGAATAAAATATACTGAAGAATATAATGGAAAGCTATTAACTATTTCATTATATTAACAAACATTAGTTGGGTACATGAGAAATAAAACTTTGTCATCACATTCAAATGGCATTATAAGCAATAATCACAAGAAATTATTTTTAAATATGGTTCTATAATTTTCTTTAACATAGGTGAGTTTTTTCCATACTTGAGACTGGGTGCTATTAAATTGTGTGCAGCCAGTTCTAATCTAATAGAGAACTTTAATAAGAATAAAACATTTATTTGCTCTTTTGATTAGAGTTGCAAAATATATTGTTTACATACTTTGAAAGTATTTGTGCCGGTAATGACCACATATAATGGAACATTCAGTTTCTTCCTTGGTTTGATTGAATGTTAGTTTTAAGAAGGGCTAGAGTTCAGCTCCCATAACTGACAAAAAGAAAAAAGAAAAAAAGGAAAATGTGCTCTAAGCTGTTACATGCTATCTCTACCATTTCAAAGTGTTAGACTTAAAATTTTATAAAAAATTTGTGGTCTCTTGCCTGTTATATTCTGGAGGTGGCATAAAAAACAAAACATGATTTTATATTAATTACTCTTGATTGAAATGTTAGAATCCACCATTTACTTCATCTACTGATCTAAAACTTTTTTTCTTTTGCATATATTGACAAATCTACTTGGATATAGGGTTGTGGGTAAGAATTTTTTTCTATCTTAAGTCAAATTAAACTTCTGACTGGAAAAAAGGCTCTTAATACATAAATATTTTTATACATTTTTTTCCCCTATGAAGTGTGGTTGAATTCAAAGATGAAGAATTTGTAAAGAAAGCACTAGAAACTATGAACAAATATGACCTTAGTGGAAGACCTCTGAATATTAAAGAGGTAAGATTAATTATATTTAGAATTTAAATGTTTAAGTGTAAGCACCTGCTTTTAAGTGTGTGTGTGTGTCTGTGTGTGTCTGTGTGTCTGTGTGTGTGCATGTTGGGCCTGGGGTTTGAATTTAGGGCCTGGGCACTGTCCCTGAGATACTTTTTCTCAAGGCTAGTGCCTTGACTTGAGCCATAGTAAAACTTCCGGCTTTTACTGAGTAGTTTATTAAGTAAGAATCTCATGGGATTTCCTGTCCGGGCTGGCTTTGAACTGCAATGCTCAGACTTCAGCCTCCTGAGTAGCTAGGATTACAGGTGTGAGCCAGCAGTACCTGGCTCTTGCTTTTGTTAAATTTTCATTTTGGTAATGTATTCGATAAAAAATTTTAAGCATAAATGCTTGTTAAAGCACTGTGTACTAAGGATAAACTTACTTGTACATGATTTCCTATTTGCTCTTAAGTAGCTTGTTTTGGGGCTTCAATTCAGGGCCTGGGCACAGTCCCTGAGCCTTTTTGTTCAAGGATAGCACTCCAGCACTTGAACCACAGCTCCATTTCTGGAGTTTTTGGTAATTAGTTGAAGATAAGCATCTTATGTGCTTTCCTACCCAGGCTGGCTTTGTTCTGTGATCCTTAGATCTTAGCCACTTGAGTAGCTAGGGTCACAGGTGAGAGCCACTGGTGCCTGGCTCTTTCCACTGTTAGAAAAAAAATAGTTTATTAGATGCTAAAAGCCAAGGCCATATCATCAGAGTCTTTAAAGTTTTAGCATGTTGTGGAATACTTATGAGGTTCTGGCTGATGCGGGATGCGTCCATTTTTAACTTAAGGGGGAAGAATGGTCAAATTTGTTCTCACTGAATGAGGAGGGATTTATCTAATAGATCTTTTAAAATTAAGATTACTAAAGGCATCCCCTTTTCTGGGAATTTTTGACTTATGAATGTGTGGTTGGCATGAATCTTAAGGAAAGTATACTTCCAGTTCTCTAGAAGATTTTAACATTACAATTTTTCCCCACATAAGTAAGTGGAGATTAGAGTAGTTGTAAATAATAAAGAACCTCTAAAAATTAGCAGTCACTGACTTAACAGGCTGACAGAATGGGGGAAAGAAGAATAAAAACTGTTAGGCTGTTTGTTTTATGTATATACATATATAGTTATAAATAGTTATCACATATAAGACAAATCAAATCATAGAAATATGCTTTATTAATGTTAAGCACAAACAACATATGTATCTTGATAGAAATGTCTGTTTTGTCTTCTTTCCCACATAGGTAAGTACTCTTCTAAATTTAGTGTTCTTACATGCTTTTTGAGTTCTCAGATCTGAAATATTTATTAAACTTAAAGTTTTATAATATTTTGATGCTTATTTCTTTACTTTTGTAACGCTTTTATTTCTTAGTACTGAAAAATGTATTACTGAAAAATGTACTCATCCTTTCACAGCCATCTTGGCTGTGAAAGCTTTTTGGGGGGAGGTAATTGGAGATAAGAGTCGCATGGACTTTTCTTTCCTGGGCTGGCTTCAGACCTTGATCCTCACTTCTCAGCCTCCTGAGTAACTAGGAATACAGGCATGAGCCACTGGTGCCCAGCTCTTTTCCTTCCTTCCTTCCTTCCTTCCTTCCTTCCTTCCTTCCTTCTTTCCTTCCTTCCTTCCTTCCTTCCCTCTCTCTCTCTTCCCGCCTCTCCCTTCCCCCTCTCTCTCCTTTTTTTTTTTTTTTTTTGTTGCCTGTCCTGCAGCTTGAACTCAGGGCCTGGGCATTGTCCTTGAGACTCTTTGCTCAAGGCTGAGACTCAACAACTTGAGCTATAGTGCCCTTCCAGCTTTTTCTGTTTATGTGATACTGAGGTATCGAACCCAGGGCTTCATGCATTCTGGGCAAGCACTCTACTACTAAGCCACACTCTCAGCTCCCTTTTTAAAAAAAATTGGTATTTGCTTAATAAAGTTTGCAACAGTAGAGTTGATGGCTTCCTTTACTGTAACTATTTGACATTGCAGATGATAGTATGTGGTCAGTTTATATATATATTTGTGTGTATGTGTTTTTGTTTTTTTGTTTGCATTATACCTAGTAGAATGAGAGTGAGAAGTATATTTAAACTGGCTTTTTTATGTTCAGATAGAATATTTCTCTTTTAAAATTAATAGACTTAATGCCTATTCTAATTCTTTACTTGGATACTTAGATTCTTTTATCTCTCTCCTACTCCTATCTCAGAATATAATTATTATTGAAGAAGGTAAGAAGTTAGAGAGTGAATATAATTGTATTTTGTTCAGAGGGAAATTTACCAATTACATACACCCCATTATCCCTCTATAACAGTCTGTTATACTCTTGAAAAGCTTTGAGTTAATCTAATTTGATCTTCTATTGGGCATCCTGTATTTTTTGCCAGGCGGGGGAAAGGAGTCACATTATGTGTATGGGCCATGCTTGCTCACTAGCATGAAGGCAGGAGTAAACTAATTTCAAATTCTCAAGTGACTTTAGTGATTGGAGAAAGGCATGTAACTGACATTCCTGGAGACAAAAATATGGTGCCAGTTTGCACATTTTTATGGGACTCAATTTTTTGGATGAGAAAAAAACAAGAGGTTCAATAATTTGAGCCAAATGGCTTAATTACTGTAGAATTTGAACTTATTTTAATTATATAGATTTATGGCTGTATTTGGTAGCTTTTAACATTCAATGTGTTTATAGGATCCTGATGGAGAAAACGCCCGTAGAGCATTGCAACGAACAGGAGGGTCATTTCCAGGAGGACACGTCCCAGACATGGGGTCAGGGTTGATGAATTTGCCACCTTCAATTCTCAATAATCCAAACATTCCGCCTGAGGTTATCAGTAATTTGCAAGCTGGTAGACTTGGTTCTACAATTTTTGTTGCTAATGTAAGTTTTAGTCTAAAATTAGTTTGAATCCTTGGGTCTAATTATGAGATTGTATAGTTAGATGTATGGGTTACAGTTTTCTAGAAGATTGCTTACTTTTTTACTAAGTAAGTGAAACTGTAGTTACTGTAAAATCAAACCCAATTTGAGGTGAAAGTCTAATACAAGTATTGAGGATTTTTAAAACAGAACGGTGGAATTTATAAACAGTTGCAGTTCTTGAAATTATTTATTTTATACATATATCTGTTCATATTAGAAAGGAGGTTGTTTTTTTTTTGGTTGGGTGTGGGTCTTGAACTCTGGGCCTGGGCACTGCCCCTGAGCTCTTCAGCTCAAGGCCAGCACTCTACCACTTGAGCCACAGCGCCACTTCCAGTTTTCTGCTGGCTAATTGGAGATAAGAGTCTCATAGACTTTCCTGCCCAGGCTGGCTTTGAACTTCAATCCTCAGATCTCTGCCTCCTGAGTAGATAGGATTACAGGTATGAGCCACTGGTGCCCAGTGGGATTTTCATTCTTGTAGCCTTGATATCTGTGAGTGTGTATACTGTGCTTAGTTTGTCATTTGTTCTGAGCTCTTGAAATTGGAATGGACAATACTTTGCCCAAACTGAACTTCTCTTGGTGAAAATAGTTGTCTGAATTTCAAATGTACAGAAGAATCGTTGAGATATGATTTGCAGAATTAAAGAAAAAGAATAAAGGAATGAAGTAGATAAAGCTGAACTGATTTTAAACAACTTACAGTGATAGTACTTGAACATTTATAGTTCTTTTTAGTTTTGAGAATTTAAAAAGATTATGTTGTATTTTTACATGGGGGAAGGGGCTTATTAGATATGTAACTTTATACAATTTTATGTCAAGCTTGACTTCAAAGTTGGTTGGAAAAAGCTAAAGGAAGTGTTCAGCATAGCTGGAACTGTAAAGCGAGCAGACATTAAAGAAGACAAGGATGGCAAGAGCAGAGGGATGGGCACTGTGACTTTTGAGCAAGCAATTGAAGCAGTTCAAGCAATTTGTATCCTGATCTGTATTTTAGTATTGTTTGCTGCTAAAACGATGCATCGCAGAAGATGGATAGCATTCTTTAGACATGATGGAATTTAAGGTTGCCTAGCTTAGGAATCTGTTAGATTTTACTCTCCAGAACATAAAACTTAACTGTGTCTATGTACTAAAATCACTCTTAGAACTTGAATTAGCCTCATAGTACAGAGTTGATGGGAGCTCTTTTCTGTTCTCCCTTTCTACCTCCACTGTCTGCCTACTTGCTTTTGATAACTGTTAATTAACAAGTCTCATTCAAAGCAATCATGCTTACCTTGTTAATTTTCTTTTTTCAGTGGTTGAATTAAAAGAATACCTTATTCATCAGATAAAGCTATAAAGCAAAGAAAAGATTTTCCTTGAGTATATGAAAGAGACTAATACAAATAAATTCTAAAGGTGTTAAAATATTAGAGAATAGTTGGAGAGTCCTTTAATAAGATAATTTAATGTTCAGTATAATTTTATTGTCATATTAACTGGCCTTCCTTAACTGAACCAACAGCAATGTTCAATGGACAGTTTTTATTTGATAGACCTATGCATGTGAAAATGGTGAGTTCTTGAATATCACTTTAAATTACAACCTCTTCCAGTCTTTATTTTCTATAATCAGCATTACCATTTTCTTTAGAAATATATTAACTGTAATAAACTTCTTTGCAATTAGGACGACAAGTCTGTTCCTCATGAAGACTACCGTTCACACGATAGTAAAACACCACAGTTACCACGTAAGTAAAAGCTATTATCAGAAATAATAGCCTATTTGGTTTGCTAATAAGCAAAACTTTTGTACATGTATCCAAGTTGTTCACAGTTTTGGATTAGTTTGGAGTGTTGGAGATGGTCTTATTGTATTGATCAGAAAGATTTAAGAAGCTGGGCACATGCAGGCTCACACCTGTAATCCTAGCTACTCTGTAGGCTGAAATCAGAGGGTCATGATTCAAAGACAGCTAAGGGAGGAAAGTCCTTGAGACTCTTATCTCCAATTAACCTCCAGAAAACCAGAGTGGCTCTGTGGCTCAAAGTGGTAGAATGAAATGCTTTGAACAAAAGGGCTCAGGAACAGTGCCCAGGCCCTTAGTTCAAGCCTCATGACCAAACTTAAAAAAAAAAAAATCCTTAAATGTGTATTGTTCTCACATTAGTTTTAGTTTTTAACCAAATGTGGTCAGAAAATATGATCTTTGGGATTTTTTTTGAAATTCATTTGTACAAAATTATGAGTGGTCTGTCATCTGGCCCATTTTGGTAAGTATTCTAGATGTGGTTGGGAGTGTTGTTATATGTCCATTAAATCAAATTAGTTAATTATTCCAGTTTTTTCATGACCTTACTGATACTTGCTCTATCAATTACTGAGATGTCTATGGTAAAATCTCTCATTTGAAGGATAGATTTGTATATATTTTTTATTTTTATCTGAATAGCATGAAGTTAAATTAGTAGGGACATACAGGATTAGAATTAATACAGTTGTCTTGTGAATCCAACAATTTATTACATAATGATTCTGTGTAATAACCTTTAAGTTCTTTGTGTAATATATATGTAAATAACAGTTTTGCTTTTTATAAACTACTTTTCCCTCGTTTTTCCTCACTCCCTTTTGCTCAGATTGCTGTGTGTGATAAATGGCAACTTGCTCATTCCCTATGCTTCTGATATTGTTACTTTTGGGTGAAAACAATGTTTTTGAGTTCCAGTCTGATTTTCTTATTCTGAGATGTGTTATTTTCCTTTTCTTTCTTGGTTCCTTGTCACTTGTCAGAGATAAAAAGATGGGTACTTGGTTTGCATGTAAGCATTGGTGTGCATTGGTTTCTGGAAGTCTGTATTTATAGGTGGAATAGGAAAATATTTTCCTCATATTTGTCTTTACAATAATATGACATGCTTGTCTAATTTTAAAGATTTCCATGGCAAGTCCTGGGCCCCAGTCTGGGGTATTCTGCCCATGCATGGGTGGGCTCAGCGCATCTGCACATCTTTGGCGACTGGCCTTAGCTTCTACCCCTTTGTTCTGGGCAGCAGCTCTGAACCCCACTTGACCTGGTTCCTTGGGTCTGTCCTTGGGCTCTGGGGATCTCCAGGCCATTCTCTGGCCTGGGCTGGAGCCTGACCTCTTCTTTCTCAGCTGTTGGCTCTTGCCTGGAGGCCCAGTAAAGCCCTCTGCTTAGCTGCCCTGGAAATATGTCCCCATTGTACTTTTCACCCACTGCCTGAGTTTCTTTCTTTTTTTTTAATTCTTTCTATTTTTTTTTTTTTTGCTTTTCTTTTTTTTTAATTTTATTTGTGAACATACTGAACAGAGGGGTTACAATTACATGGGCAGGATAGTGCGTACATTTCTTACCAAGCATTGCA
>NW_012267227.1:13005630-13047928 GCF_000151885.1 Dipodomys ordii
AAAAGCCAGAAGTGGCGCTGTGGCTCAAGTGGTAGAGAGCTAGCCTTGAGCTGAAGAGCTGAGGGACAGCGCCCAGGCCCAGAGTTCAAGCCCCACCACCGAACCCCCCCCCCCAAAAAAAAAAGAAAACACAGTACCATATAAATGTAAATAAATATTAATGGTACTAGGTAATATAATAATTTTCTTTATTCAATATTATGTTTTCATGTCTATTGACTTTTTAGTTTGATTTGGACCATCTTAAATGTAATCCTTAGTTTTTTAGTGGTTCTGTAAATTTGTTCAAAATGTTCATTTTCAGATATCTATGTTGTTTGTAAAGTATGATCTATTGTTTAAAATCCTGTTGGCAGTTTGTCTTTAAATAGAATACAACCTCAACCTGTTTTGTCAAATATTTGACATTAATGAATGGTATTAATCAGTTTTGACTTTGATGCTTTCTAAATGAAAACAAGAACTCGTGTTCTTATTTGCAGACTGGAAACAATTGAGTGCTACTATTACAAGAGTACAGATATTGAAAAATTTTAGTGTCAGGTAGTTGTATGTGGGTCTTATTCATATTTTTATTTGTGTTTTAGGTGGTCTTGGAGGCATTGGAATGGGACTTGGTCCAGGAGGACAGCCTATAAGTGCTAGCCAGTTGAACATTGGAGGCGTAATGGGAAATCTAGGTCCAAGTGGTTAGTAATCGTTCTTCTTTTAAAATGATATATTTGTCATATAATAAGGTTTTTATTTACTTTGTCATAAAGTTTAAAGGATTCTATTTAATAGGTATTTAGGATATCTCTAATTTGCAAAGGGAATAAAACCTTGAGAGAGCAGTTAAAACAAACAAGGTTAGACAAAGTACAGGAAGGTCCCTCTGAGACTAGTGTGGATAGAGTGAAGCTTTGAGCATCGTGGATATTGAAATGTTTTTATGACTTAAGGAGAATTCTCAACATCGTGCCATGTTTATTGTGGTTATACAGTATTTGTGGAATGGCTGAATGCTACTATATCATAGCAATGTCACTTGTTAATTTAGGAAGTTAGTCTCTTAGGTAGCTAGCTCATTATGTGGACTTAGTTGCTTATTCATAGAATGATTTTCAACCTTTTTGGTGTCAATACTCTTTATACTCTTAGAATTTGTTAAACCCTTCTGTGATTTTATGTGGTTATTTACTGTAATATTTACTGCCATAGTAAACAAATATTATAAAAATTATTTGTTTAAAGCTATCAGTAATTAAGCTTAACTCTATTCTTAACCCTTAAAATTATATTTTATATATAACATATAATTTGTAACAAATAAAATTTTTTGGCAGTGCTTGGGGGTTGAATTCAGGGTCTTGTGCTTGCTATATAGGTTTTTTTTTTTTTTCCTCCCTTGTTGGTCGTGGGGCCTGAACTCTGGGCCTGGGCACTGTGCCTCAGCTCTTCAGCTCAAGGCTAGCGCCCTACCACTTGAGCCACAGCACCCTTTGGCTTTTTCTGCTTATATGGTGCTGAGGAATCGAACCTAGGGCCTCATGCATGCAGGCAAGCACTGAGCCACTTTCCCAGCCCACTAAAGGTTTTCTAACACTTGAGCCATACCTCCAACCTTTTAAAATTTTATTATTTTTCAAAGAAGTTCTTAAATTTATGCCTACACTGACTGGATTGTGATCCTCCAATTTATACTTCCTCTGCAGCTGGGAGATAGGTGCATGCTACCACATCCAGCTTTTTATTAATTGAATGAGAGGTCTCATTAATTTTTTGCCCATGCTGGCATGATTTCAGATCTGATCTTAGCCATCTGTATGAGCCACTATACTCAGCTTTACATAAGTACAATTTTTAAGAAAATAAACTATTTCCAATGAAATAGCAAGTGAGAAGAAAGGCATTTTGTGTATGTCTTTAATGTTTCATTTATAATTCAGTTTGTATGGTATCAGACATTATGTAGTCTCTAGAACATTAGATGTTATATTTAGGAGAGAACGACAGTAAAACAGTCAAATTATACTAGTCGTGTTTGAAGTGATTTTGATGGATGCTCACTTTGTTAACAGATAAGACAAATAAATGATATCAGAGTCTTACTTTTTTTGAGATGCTATAATCATATTCTAAATTATGAGGGTAGTTCTTACAATTATTCTGATGCAAACATTTTCTCCCTTACCTTTAAGCTGTCATATACCTCACCTTCCTAAAGTTCTATTTTTCCATTTGTTTATCCATTTATTTACTTCTCCCTTTCCTTTGAGCTGTCATATCCCTCATATTCCTAAACACATACTATTTAATATTATTTACATATTTATACATAATACTGTGTTAACTGTCATATTTAGAGAATGTTTACTTTCTGTGCTGATGATTAAATATGCTGTTTGGTATTTCTTTGTATGCTTTGAAAGAAAGCAAATGAGTTGGGTACACATGTCTAGGTATGCTCTCCCTTGATGTTGTATGACTAGGGAGTTTTGCTTTCTTGTCTAATAAATATTCAGAGGTCTTTTTGATGATAACTGCTATGGCATGGCACTTGAAACCATTTTCTGTATCCTGCTGCTTTTCTTATACTAAGCATTCCACTGTGGATATACCAGTAATGTTTGTTTTCTATAATATCATTGTTTAGTCACAAAGATAAGATTCACTGAAAGTACATACTTTATATTTTATTTGAGGTATGGGAATGGATGGTCCAGGGTTTGGAGGAATGAATAGAATTGGAGGAGGTATGTAAAACATATTTTGTTGTTGTTGTTTACATGTACCTATTGCCTCTCTTAAGAAACTAGAACTGTGTTGAGAATTCTAAGAAAAAAAAAGCCACGCTTTAGTGTTGGCTCATGCAGAAATTGAGCCAGGTAGATGCTTAAGCGAAGATAAGTGTTAAGAAGTAGCCCAGCCCCCATACAAGGGAGGGTGCATGACGAGCTTACAGTGAGACTTTATATTTACAAAATGTACCTTTCATCTCTACAACTGACAGTAAAATCTTAAAATTAAACTTTATTTTGTAGGAATTGGGTTTGGTGGTCTGGAAGCAATGAATAGCATGGGAGGATTTGGTGGAGTTGGTCGAGTGGGAGGTAGGTAAATGCATATAGGAGGATGTTATATTGTATTGACTTTTCCTTAGTATTAAAATACCCCTCTCCTTCACTTAGGCATGGGTGCTATAGATGTCTTCAGAAGGCATGTGGGTGCTAGGGGATAAGGACATGCATAGCAGAAATGGGGATGGTATGTGTGGTGTGTGAGGTAAGTTGGATAAACCATAGATTATTTGTATTGGTGTTATTTGCTGTCTTTTTCCAGTTTAGTATAGACATACTCTTGAATGGTTTTCCTTGCATTGATGTATTTGAAAAAGGGTTAATTTGTTGCACAATCTTTTCAGAGTTATACCGTGGTGCGATGACTAGTAGCATGGAGCGAGACTTTGGGCGTGGTGATGTTGGAATAAACCGAGGCTTTGGCGATTCCTTTGGTAGACTTGGTAGGGCTGGCTGCATATTTCTTTCCTTTTTCAGGTTATATTTTTAAAATTTGTTCTTTTTTTTGTGTAAAACCAGAAATTTATAATGTTTCACAGAATTTATTACCTGAAGAAAAACATTTTTAATGTATTAGTTTTTTCACTTATGTATTTGGATTCTATTTCCAAAGGACTTTATACTGTTCAATTATTGTACATTTTCTGAAAGCATAGCACCTTAAAGTATAATTATTTAAATTAATTAGTATATTATCTTTCCATCCTTGTTTAGGCAGTGCAATGATTGGAGGGTTTGCAGGAAGAATAGGAGCTTCTAACATGGGTCCAGTAGGATCTGGAATAAGTAGGTTTAAATTTTTTTAGAATTTATTCAGTAATATTTGAGTGTTTGCAAAGACCTTTCAAGAGTAGTTATTGTAGTATTGTAATACTTTGTTCTCATATGCCAATATGCCTTACCATAATTTGAGAAACTTTGATAGTTAATGAGCTAAGCCTTTCTGTTTGATCATCAGTGTTTGAAATTTCTCAACTTTGAAGTTTACTTCCTTGATATCGCTAACCTATGTTTTAAATATTAGTCAATTAAAAAACTATCTTTCTACCTAAGGAATCTGGGGATTTCTATGAGCATACAGCAGGGATAACTGTTGCTTTGGCACCAATCTTACCTCCATTTTATTTTTTATAATAGCTACTAGTTTATTTCATCTTTAAACACCTTATGTCTTTTTGGTAGATGCAAATGTAACAGTAACTTTTAGTTGAAGGCAAAGGTTTAAACAGGTTTTTGTTTCCTTGACTCTTACACCTTTCCCACAAGAGCAGTTGAAACACTTGAGAATGCTAAATCTCTCCTCTTTGCACTACCAAATTTTAGGCCTTGTATTTAAGCCTTAATGCATGACTTAGTTTTGACCTCTGTTGCCTGCTGAGTCATGGTCTGTGAACCCTCCATATTTTATTGACTTCCTTTAATTTATGGAATTTTACAAGCTGAAAATAAAATCTAAAATCCTATCAGTTTAAGACATTTACTTCCATCATACCTTTCTCATTTTATTCCTGCTAAAATACTGGGTCATGAGCTTAAAGTTGGCTAAGCTTGGACCATTGCTTGGCTTTTTGGCTCACAGTTGGTACTCTACCACTTGAGCCATGTCCCTGTCCAGCATTTTTCTGATTAATTGGATATGGAGTTTCAAAATCTTTCACAGACCTTTTTACCCCAGCTAACTGTGAACCTCAAACCTCTAGTTCTCACTCTCCTGAGTAACTAGAATTATAGGTATGAGCTACCCCTCTTATCTAGCTTTCAGCATTGGTCATTTTCCTGTTCATTGTAACTTTCCTATCTTCTTCTCCCTTTATCTCAATGTTCTTATTTATGTTTCCCTACTTTTATAATTTTTTATTAACTGAAAGACAATTTGAAGGTGATGTTAATTTTTAGAATTTTCATGCGTGGTAATATTAGGTACAAGAAAGAATAGTAGTTTAAGGTTGGAAGAATGAAAAGGGCCAGGAAATAAAATCACATAAAAATAAAGGAAATATGAGCTAGAAGCTAAATTCTCAAGCTTTTACTGAAGGAGACTAATACCAGATTTTGTTATTCCTTTTATAAGCTCTGTATAATATGGAAATTAAAAAGTATGTTTTTCTATGATTATTGAAAATTCAACTGAGATCAAAATAGGAATTGTGTGGGAAACAGGTAAAGGTACTGAGGTGAGAAGTAAGCTAGGAAAAGAATGTACAGAAATATATGAGAGCAGCACGTTTAATAATTATTAGAAAATGAAAATAAGGATTAAAATTACTAATATTTGTAAAGATTGGTAGAGATTTATATAACTTAATTATTTGTTTTATGATTAGAACACAGTTTTATAGAGGTTTATATGTATAATGTATTTTGCATAGTGACTAGAATTAAGACACTAACCAAGTATCTACCAAATTAAATTGTGTTCTTTGAGAAATTGTTTTATTGACTATATGAAATAATTTGATGTTTGTGTATTATAGATTTATGTACATGGCTTTTTCTCTTCCCTTCTTTCTCAAAAATGATTATTTTCCTCTTCCTTCCTCTTCTTTTCCCATCTGTCTCTGTTTTTGAAATGAAAACGACATTCCCAAATCTCCCCTACCCTTCTTGAAATGCAGGTGGTGGGATGGGTGGCATGAGCAGTGTGACTGGAGGAATGGGGATGGCACTGGACCGCGTGAGTTCCAGCTTCGATAGAATGGGACCAGGTATAGGTGCCATCCTGGAAAGGAGCATCGATATGGATCGAGGATTTTTATCGGGTCCAATGGGAAGTGGAATGAGAGACAGAATAGGCTCCAAAGGCAACCAGATATTTGTCAGAAATGTAAGCAAATAAATGTATAGGACACCTAAAAATCTGCTTTTCTTTGTATATATGTTACTAATACCTCTTTTCCTTCTAGCTGCCTTTTGACTTGACTTGGCAGAAACTTAAAGAGAAATTCAGTCAGTGCGGTGAGTATG
Source organism: Dipodomys ordii (assembly GCF_000151885.1). NCBI lineage: Eukaryota > Metazoa > Chordata > Mammalia > Rodentia > Heteromyidae > Dipodomys > Dipodomys ordii. The sequence goes on from NW_012267227.1 coordinate 13,011,654, forward strand.
TCAGTGATTACAGATACATTGATATTTACTGTGGAGGAAAACTTGTAACCACTGCATTTAGACTTTTCAAAGTGTATTTCTAATTTAACTTCAACTGAATTACTTTACCATCTATTTGTACTGCTCATATTTTACTGCTTGTTTAAAGCAGTACAAATTAGTATTAGATGACAAAGGTTAGAATGTAACCTATTTTTGTTTTCTGATGCAAAAGAAGTCTTGTTATATGACCTGATTTCATAAGGATTAATATGTCAACATTGTTTGCATTAGTATTTTTTTCTCATGAGGAACATTAATGGCATTTTCTTCCTTGTTTATGAAGTAATCCACAGAAATATCATGGGTCAGACCCATTTGATACATTCCGTATTGCCGACAAGACACAGTATAGAACCATTGCCAAGAATTCCTTAATACATGGGCACATTATGGTGGCTTATCTGATCCCTTTGTAATTGTTTTTGGCTATAATGTAACCTTAATTATTCCATAGATCTGTAGATGATTAGGAGATTTATTATGTTTAAAAGAGAAAATTTTATGTACAATACTTTTTTTGCTATAAAACATTCTAATTTTAATATTCTCATGTTTGTGTATGTATATGTGTATGTGTGTGTATGTGTGTGTGTGTGTATGTGTATGTGCAGTGGGAGAACTGAATGTACAAAGTAATAGATTTCTTGCTGTTGGATGGATCTGAGTCTATAATCGCAGTAGTTAGGATGAATATGTAGCATAGAACAATGAGAAAAGGCTAGAAGTGATTCATTGAGGGTCTCAGAGGTTTTAACAGGAAGCTCAAGAGTGTTTGGAATAGATTTTTTTATTCTTAAAGTCAATGAGGAGGATAAGTTTAACATTTTTTCTACAAAAGTAGCCTTTGTAAGCCACTATCAGCAATAATATTTTCTAATGGGTTCTGATATTGTAGTTTTTATTTTATTGTAATGATCTTTCCATTTTCTTCCATCTTAGATGGAGGCATTTCAGGGCAAGAACTATATCTTTTTATCCTAGCAACTGCCACTGCTTCTAGACATACAGTATGGGTTTATAAATGGGTAGAAGCACTCTGTGCAGATTTTCATTTATTTGGTAATTTACTCATTCATATACTGATACTCTATTTTTAGCAGTCTGCTAAATCACTTTGAAAGTGATCAAAGTCATATATGCCAGTCTTCAAAATTCAATTAGCTTGAAACTGTTCAGTTTTCTCTCTTTGTAGATTCTTATTTTATTCTATTTTAAAATTCAAGGAAGATAAATTATTTATCAAAGTTATTAAATACAAATCAGCTAATAGTCACCACTGAGAAAAAGCAAAATAATAAAGTTGTTTCTAGGAGTCTGTAGTCTTTGTAGGAGTAAGGCATGTACCAAAATGAATAAATCAGCATCTAGCCATGAATCCCATAGACCACGAGGAAATGAGTCTTACTGTGTAGGGCAATGAGCAGTAGAAGCAAGTATAGGTAATCTCTGTTGATATAGTTTCAGTAAAACTAAAAATGCCTTGATGCTCAGATAAGGCGTGGTAAAAGGTAAGATGAAGCTCAACAGATAAAGAGGCAGAGTAGGGCAAAGAATGACCATGTGAGCATTATTGACTTGACTGTACTTTATTCTTTGTAGGTAGATTTTTTTTTATTTTAAAAAGAATACAATAATAGGGATGGATGAAAAAGCACAAGTACAACAATAGTCCATGATGGTGTATATATAATGGATAATTTAGATAAAGATTTTAATAGGAAAACAATTTCCCTGATTTATTTTTATCCCTTCACTTGGAAAGCATGTATGCAATAACTTTTTATAAATCCTCTCTTTTTATCTTTTTTTTCCTGCTATTTTGTCCATTTTTAGAATTAAATGTATATGACTATCTGGTTGCTAGACTAAGAAAAAAATAGCCCATAATGGTCTAGCTACTCTACTACTAAAAGAACATTAGCTTGATTTGCCTGATATTTCCATCTAGAAGTCATACTCTAAATTATGACCTGTTTGGTCTGCATTATCATGCCTCTCAGTTTGCCTAAATTGTAGTTTAACTTTACATCTGCTATGTATTTATAACTAGTAGCAAATCTTATCTTTTACTTTAAAGGTATTCTGGTTTAGATGGTGAATTTTTTTAATAAACATACTTTTTTGTATAAATATAAAATAGTTTATATTTTAATAAAGGATACTAATTTACCTAAAATTGCAGTTGTAGAGTTAATAATGATATTAACTGCAGAAGAAACACTTGTCTGGTTTTCTCTCCTTCTAGCAACTTCTATATGGTTTTCCTTTATGTCAAACATCATTTTTACTTTCATTGATTTAAATCTATGTTCTCTTCTGTATTTCTTACCATAGTGAATTTGAGACCATTCTTAAGACTTTAATTCCAAACTAGAATATTGAATAAATGCATTGATTAAAAGTACAATTAATAGGTGTGGTGGCTCACCCCTATAAAATCCTAGCTACATATATGACCACATAAAATGATGTGAATCAAAATGATCTCTAGGATATGGAAACAAGAAGTAAGTGTGTGTGTGTGCGTGCGCGTGCGTACGTACGTGTGTACTGTTTGCATTTATTTCTTTTCTTTTTTCTTTTTTTCTCCTCTCTTTTGTTCCCTGTGGTCCCTGTTTCTGCTTTTGGTACTCCTTATATGTAAGTTTATCTGATTTGAGGAAGGGAAGGGGAATCACAGAAAAGGTGGGACAAAGTGAGAACCAATGGAACAGTGATACTCAGCAAACAAGATGTTGGAAGTTTACAGCTTGTGGGAGAGGGGAGTCAATGGGAGGGGAAGTGGGAGAAAACAAGGGAGGGGGTTACACTGTTAAAAAGAAATACACTCACTACCTTATTTATGTAACCCCTCTGTGCATCACCTTTACAATAAAGTAAAAAAGTACTAAAAAAAAAAGGGAGAAAAACCCAAGTGTAGCTGAGTTTCCAAAATTGTAAGAATGATTAAAATAAAGCCTGTTTTACTCATTTGGAAAAAAAATAAAGCCTTATAGCTTTCTTCATTAAAAAAAAAAACCAAAAAACTAGCTACTCAGGAGGCTGAGATCTGAAGATCATGGTTCAAAGCCATTCAGGGAAGGAAAGTGCATGAGACTCTTACCTCTAATAAACCAGCAAAAGACTGGAAGTAGATCTGTGGCTCAAATGGTAGAGAACCAGCCTTAACTAAAAAAGCTAAGGGACATCTTCCAGGCCCTGAGTTCAAGCCCCAATACGTGTACAAAATGTAATTACATGAAAAGTAAAATTTATGGGGCCTTTTGTGACCTGATAGAAATTAGATTTAGGCAAATATTGTTATTTCCAGGGGACAAAGGAGTGAAGATAAAAGAGAAGGAAGACACATTAGGAAGTTGAGCAGTCATTCGAAAACTAATTTTGATTAGAGGTACAAGCTTATCATGGGTCATGGTCAGTTGCATTTGTCCTTATTGCTATGAAATTCACTTTAGAAATTAAGAATTTAACACAAAACATTATATCCTAAGCAGATATATCCCAGTATCAGTTTTGTATATGCTTATATTACTTTATGTGATTTGTGGTGTTGTCAGAATGTAAGTATAATGTTCATGATTATTAGCATTAATGTTACTTATCCCATACAAAGAATGGAATCGATTTAAACTGATTAGTAATTTTGTTACAGGTCATGTAATGTTTGCAGAAATAAAAATGGAGAATGGAAAGTCAAAAGGCTGTGGGACAGTCAGATTCGACTCCCCAGAATCAGCTGAAAAAGCCTGCAGAATAATGAATGGCATAAAAATCAGTGGCAGAGAAATTGATGTTCGCTTGGATCGTAACGCATAATTTCAAACCACGGTTGGAACATTCCTTCATCTGTTTTGCTGAATCTCCTAGTAAAAGTCTTTTTTTTTTTTTAAAGTAATATTGTATGCTTACAAAAGCTGTAATAATGAACTTTTGAATATCCCACCAGCTTTCAGCAGTATAATGTTAAAAATATACTGTGATTTTTGTTAATCTCAAGTTTGGGTTTCTAAAAGACAGCAAGTCTGCTCATTCAGTTTAAATGAATGGTTGTACTGTTTTTAATGAAATAAGCTATTTCTTGTTGTTTTCAGTATGACATCATAGTAGGATTTGTTTGTTGTCATTTTCCTAGCTTTTATCAGCTTCCTTTTAGGTAAATGGCAGATGATTTTTTTTTTCAAAACTTGTGTTAGAATATTTAATTGTCCATGAAAAAGGGTTCAGACAAATTAGGATGTGATTTTGGTTGGTTTTAAGTTGTTTTTCTTTGATGATAAATAATTACTGTATGTTAAGTTTTGCATTCTAAAGTTGAGGATGTTTTTTATTTGACTTAAATGAAGAAATGTTTCCCTTCTCTGCCCCTCCTACCATTCCATTTTCACAAAACACTAATATATCAGCCTCCACAGCCCCTTATTTTGTTATTTCCAATGATTCCAAGTTCATATAGAACTGATAATACAGCAAGTCCCAAGTATAATAATAGGCAAATTACTCCCAGCTTTCTGTCCAGTTTCCAGCCATTAAAATGGACTACTAAAAAAAGAAAAATAATTGAAATATTGAGAGAGATGGTTATATAAGTGAGTCCTTTGCTGTTCACCTCTACTGGAACTGATGGGTTTGTAAACACAGTTTTAATAAACCAGGGAATACCTAGGCACAGCATATCAAACACATTGGATCCCACGATGTTAGACATAGCCATGTCTCCTTTACCTACAGAGGAAATGCATGTGATTAACATGTGCATACCAATACTGTATTTTATTACTACTCTTCATGAAAAAAAACACTGGATATTTTCTTGTTGTTCGTTAATTTTGGAAAACTGTTGTTATTAGAGAAAAAGTCTTGCTGAATTTGTATTTTTAAAGTTTTCTTAGGTTAGTATTTAAAGTCCTAACATTTATTTAATAAGTATCTTTATTTATTAAACCATTTTTCAATAAGGTGTGTAGCTTATTTGTTGCCTTTCATTCTAATATAATATAGTTATTTACTATTAAGTGCACGATTCCGACAAATATTATTGGGGGAGTTAGAGTAAGTGAAATTAATTTGCTACTAAATAGTAAACTTTTTCTCTTGGAGTCTTTTTTTTTCATTTCAAAGTATGTTACTGAGGAAATAAATATTTTTAATGTCACTTTGACTCAGTGTATTTCAGTCATGCTTGAACAATGGAAACTGCAGCCTGAGGGACTTGGTTCTTACCTTTTCGAGCAACCAACACACTCGCAATGGTGTCCGGTATGCTCGTTCCTGCTGCTAGTAGAGTAAGGCCCATCACTGTGTCTGGAATTGCTAGTGTTGCCCCTGTAACCAGCACAGATGTAACACGTTACAAACTGTGCAGAGCCTTTCTCTGCACATATTTCAGATATCCTCTGTGTTCAGGAATAAAAAAAATCATACATTTCTGAACCAATATATGCCTACTTAGTTGTTAGGTAGTAAAATAATTTGAATTAGTTGGTAATTTGGGTAATCCAGGTGTCCTGGTGGCATAGGTTTGTTGTTGGTTTTTTTGTCGGCTGTAAGTCTTGAACTCAGGGCCTGGGCACTGTCTCTGAGCTCTTTTGCCTAAGGCTAGCACTCTACCATTTTGAGCCACAGCTCCACTGCCAGTTTTCTGGTGATTAATTGGAGATAAGAGTCTCTTGGACTTTCCTGCACTGGCTGGCTTTGAACTGTGACTCTCAGATCTCAGTTTCCTGAGTAGCTAGGATTATAAGTGTGAGCCACCAGCACCTGGCCAGTAAAGGTTTTTAATGACAGATATGTAAAGTTATTTAGCAACCAAAATTGTACAGATGGGAAAACCCCTATTTGGAATCCTTACGGAGTAGAGGTCCACTGGTACCTGTTTGGATTTTGGTTAATAAATGCTGGTAAAACTGGTCATTAAAAGAGAATTTAAGTGTTTAGCAAATTATAGAGTTAAATTTATACATATGTTAGTGTGATATACCTTTGTGTTTTTTTCAGGAAGTCTATAGATAGCTAAGACAAACAATTTTTTTTTCTACTCGTCTTTCTGACATCCCAATTAATACCTCTCTTAAATTGTAATATTCAATGAACATTTTTTCATAATGTGTTCATTCTGAGAAACAGAACCAGAGGGAAGTTAAAAAACTACTTTTTAAAAATCATAATTGAAACTGTGAGATCTTTACTTTTAAAATGCAGATTAAAGAAATTTAAGAGGAAGAAGCTTCCTACTGAATGCTTATGTGTATGAGTACTGAAAACAGTTGGTTGGTTGCAGACTTTGTTACTTGGCTATTCTAGGGGCTGTTCGGTGATCTATAACTTCATTTGTTCTCGTCCTATTAATATCAAATGAGTTCTGGCTAGAAAAATTGGGGTAGATTTAATATGCAACCTAATTGAATTTTTTCATCTTCATTAAAAAAATTCAATTTTTTTACTAGCATACTCTTCTAATGTGTATATTAATTTGGGAAAAGTCAGGATCAGCAGAATCTGAGGAGAGGAGTTCCAGATAGTATTATTTAAACTTTGTAGAGTATTTGCTTTCTGTTGCAATTATTGCTTTCTGCCAATGAAGTATGAAAGCACTTATAAATGACATGTAATGTGTGGGTCTCAATTTTTTTATACAAACCCTGGGTGATTTTGACACATGTGCAATACTTGGTCCCTCTGATATATCAGTTGTGGTTATTAACCTTTTGGAGAGCAGTTCCTGATTATCTGTGTTTATATTTAGTTTTCCTATAGGGAGCAGAGAGAATTATGGCTAAGCAGTAATAATTGAGTATTAATCATGAAGATAGGAGATTTCAAATATTATTAAGAATAAGTGAAATGTTATTTTCTATCCTCTTCAATCATTTCAGTGTATTTATGTTGCTATATTGAAGAGAAAATATAACCTAGATAAAAAGTGAGCACCTATAGTTTTTCAAAACATAAGCTCTTTATTTTCACTGTGGAATAAAATTCAGTATAAGTTTGTGTACTCCATGTATTGTGACTTAATTGTTAGCATGATAGAAAGATATCCTATGAACTTGATTTTGTTTATGACTCCTTGAGTTATACTCCAAGGCTGTATAATAGCGAGATGTAGTTGACATATAAGATACAATTTAGAAAACCTGAATGATCTTGTTAAATTAATATTTAATCAATCTGTATATAGCACTGATCTCTAGTCTTGCTGAAAAATAAGTGTGTTCCCAAACTGTTTTGAGCAAACATAGGCAATTTGTTCTAATATGAAATTAGTCTTGTTATTGCTACTATACTTAAATACGTACCAGTTATTGTGACCATCCAAACCAGGATATATGTGAATGTAGATATCCATAGTGCAGACATGAAAAAGGTTATCACAAAGTATTTTTTCCAAAACTTTCTTCTACAATCTGGTGTTGTTAGAAAAAGTAGTGTAATAATAGGAAGGGATAATACCCAAAAAATTCTTTTTAAGTCTGCTTCAGGCATGTTGAAAACACTTGGTGGATCTGTTGTAAAAAAAAAAAAAAATTGAGTTTTCTCAAATGGCCAATTAAGTTAGAAATGCCCATTTAGAAAGCTGTATTGAAATAAATTAGCTGTATCAGTTTTTAAAAGGCTATCTAAAACATTTGAATACCTCATTATGGATATTTCCCACAAAAAGAAACTAATTGAAACTCAGGCAGTCAATGTAATACTCAGCATTTCTTGACTTAAAGCCTTAACTCCTTAAGTGTGAAGCTTATAGTGACAGTGTTTATGAAGTAGGAATTAGGTATCTCTTGGTTTTCTACAATATAGGTTGTCTTCAGGGACTTTTTGTGTTGGGTTTTAACTTGATTTTTTTTTCCCAGGTTCTTGCCTGTCCTATGATAATTCATACTTAGGGGATATAAAATAATTATAGCATTTTAAATTCCACATTTCATTTTAATTCTTATAGTGATTTTTTAAATTACATTAGTTACTAACTTTAGGACTCACTATTCCTAAAAGGAACCTTAAGAAACTAAGAACTAGTGTGGAATCACAGTAAAACTTGTTAAATTTGAATACATTCTTTTATTTAATTGGTTTTAGGTTAGTGGAGGACAAAGATAACACTGATATATTGGCTAAAAATGGGAATTCACTTTGGAACTTTTAAGTTTGTGTAGCATTTATAAAATAATACATTGGTACCTAAAGCAAACGAATTACAACTAATGCTAATAAAATAACTTACAAAATGTTTATTAAGTGTCAACCAATATTAGGTATGATTTTAATGTAGGGAATCTGGCTGGCTCTTGAGTTTCTTGTGAGACAGATGCATACTCTTAAACACTAGAAGTAATTTTGTAAGACCAGGAAAAGTCATGCTTCAGTTTTGAAGGTAGTAAATCCAGATGTTTCTTCCTTAATCACAACTAGAAACTTTCGAAATAACCACTGTAAGAAAAAGCAATTCATAGATTTGTATTTGTGGTCACAACTGACTTTGCCTTCATGGTACATAAAACGTAAAGATCTTGCTAATGCTTCACATGCCATGTTTAAACCTCACCTGGTGGTTGTAGTTGTTTTTATTTTTTCCTTTCTCTTCCTTTCAACCAACACACTTCCCTTAATTTCCAAATTTTTTAAAATTTATTTTTATTATAAAGGTGAGACACAGAGGGGTTATGGTTACATAGGTCAGGTATCAATTACCAATTTTTATTAGGCATTTCTCAGTCAAGATCAAGCTTTGACATTCATTCTCTTTACTCCTTTTTCTGGCCTCTTCTAGTCTCTCTCCTGCCAAGTGTTGATGATGTGTTCACTTTCATACTATGGTCTTCTCTCTAGCTATCTAAGAATAAGGTCAGCTGTTGTAATCGCCTTTCCCAGACCTCTCTTTCTCCTCCCTCTTATTTCAGCAGTTCTGTGAACATCATTTCAGAGTGATATTCCTAAAGTATAGTTGTAATAATTCTCCTACTCAAAACTTCCAGAATTCTTTCACTAGCACTTAAGGCTTTTGTTATTCCTTTCCTTTCTACCCACCTTCCTTACTATCTGCTTCCTTATTTTATTGTGCATATATTTTGGTATCTACTTATGGAAGTACTGAGCAGGCCTTTTGCTAAAGGTTCCTTGGCTTCAACTCCATAGGATATGGTATTGTTTCTGCATACATAATAAGGGTTTTAGTAGCTGTTACTTCTTGTTACCCCCAGATCATCAAGTTAAAATCTTACCTCTTTGATAAATCTTGGTTTAAATGCTTCTTTCTCTATCTTAATCGCCTACCTGTTCTTAGCAAATTTTATGCAATCTGCCCTGTGTCCTATTTATTGGGCACAGTTGTGTACTTCTTATGGTACTTATGGTACTTACTTCATATGCTTGTGTTTTATTTTTTAATACTAGAAGCTCCAAAAAGTCTGGGCATCACCATCATGCCTGGATCCCCACTATGTCTGATATATATTTGGTACTTGCTAAATTCAAATTACATTCTTCTGTTTTTCTAATGGATAGGCTTAATAGTGGGCTATATGTAGTAATTACCTTCAGAAACCTGATTAAGTCCATGTAAGCTCATAGAAACCTGGGAGTAATCAGAATCTTCATGAAATATGCCACTGTCTGTCCTTGATTGCCGGCGAATGAACATTTGATCATCTTCCCATCCCATCAGCGTCTGTTGTTCACTGCCCTCTTCCATAGCTTTGGCAAGGCAGCTACAACAGGGACTACATTTCTTCATGATATACTGGTTAATTTTCACATCAAAACACAGCACGAAGATATACAATCCATATAGCAGAAGCAGTAAAGTTCCTTCATACCTATGAGGTAAGGGAAATTTGTGGATTTAAATGAATTTGAAGTTTTAAAGTTAATGACTTTGGATAGTATTTTTTTTGATAATTTTCTAACAAAAACAAGACAATTTTTAAAGGTTTGCTTACTCATGATTACTCCATTATTTCAAACGGTTCATTGATAAAAGCCTGACATTTTCTATGTTGAAAAAGTTCTAGCTCCATTATTTACATTTGTAAATTCTTTCTGAATTCCAGGCACAAAATGCTTTGAAAATAATTGGAGATTTTCAACATGAAAGTAAAACTAAAGAATAATATTGGGCATTTCCTAGCTCAGGTCATTGACATAGCACATTACTCAAAATGAATAATATGAAGAATGTAGTGAGTCAAGGGGCAAAGCTGAAATCAGCAGTGTCCACTGAAATTTTCTAATATAAGAACATTGAGTAAAATAATCAGAATGCAGTAAGCTCTGGCTGGGACTTTTCTGTTTGGTACAGAGGTTTTTGTTTTTGTAAGACAGGGTCTCACTAGGTGGCCCAGGTTGGCTTCTGACTCATAATCTCCTGCCTCTGCCTCCCAAGTATTAGTATTATAGATTATAATCTGTGTCAACACTCCTGGCCCTTTTTTTTTCATGAGTTTAATACTGCTTAACTTGGCTTATATTCACCAGAAATCCAAGATACTCTCAAAAATAAATCAATATCCATTTTTGCCTTCCTGTACTCTTCATTTTCTTATATTACTATAATTAATGTCATCACAGTGAAATGTTACATTTAGTTTTTATTTAGTGAATTGCTCTCTATTACAGCTGAAAGAACAGACTTACTGATTTCCCTAATGGAGGGAATTGAATATTTTTGTTCACCGTTCCTTGTAGACAAGCACTGAATTCCAGAGCATCTTTATTGTACTAACACAGTCTTGTCTTTGGGAGACAGACTACATAGTAGAATGATTGAGAAATATTCTTCCTTGCTAGATTTGAAGTTTTTTAGTAACATGCCACACAGAGTTTTTAAGGTGTAGTACTCCAAAGGAGCATCATTTACCTTGTTTTCTATTTTTCTCTTACGTACCCTAGAAGTTATTCAGGGCGCAGCATGTATGGCTGCATGTTTGACATGCCTACTCTAACGATAAACACCTAGAATATAAGCACCCAGTGCTTATTTGAAAGAGATTATATCTGCCCATTAAGATTCCTGCATTTTCATTTTCTTGGACCAAGTTTCTTGGACAGATAATAGGGAAAATAATTTTTAATCTTCACCTTTAAACTGTTGGTTCTTAGAAGAAGAAGGCTGTCCTACTCAGTGAGTTTCAGAGAGAAATAGAAGGAATTCCCATCATCTTTCTTCAATCTTTTGTAACCGTGGCCATTTCTGACCAAAGCAAGATAAGCAATAGCCAAGTAGAAGCCAAAGCCTATTGGCTTTGGGTTTTAACAGGTAACAAAATTTGGGAAACTAAACAGCCAAAGAGGACAGGAAGAGTGATAGACCGCATAATTCATATGAGAGAATAAAAAAGGAGAGCATGAGATGATAAAAAAGTAAGGAGAACCCACTAGTAGTTGTAATGAGGAGTTAGCTTAGAGACCCTGGAGTATGGTATAGAAGTGGCAGAAGTTCTGAAAAAAGAATGACATTATATTTCATTGACGTGCTTTCTGGAATTATGCTTTACAGATGAGTAGCAATGATTTCTGGCTTACCAGTAAACTTGGTTGTCAAATATTATGCCAAAAACTGCTGCTACACTAATTGCATAGGCTGCACAGTCTCTGAATAGGGGCCAACAGGATAGTGTTGAAACCTGTAAAAATGATAGCTTGATTTACTGTTTCCATTATTGTGTAAGGAATTCAACTACAATGCATAGTATAATTCTAAAACTGTTTGTATATTTGTAGGTAACTAATGTTACATTTTGCATATTACTTGGAAGAAAATGAATTTTAAAGAAAAGTTTCTAAACGTATACTCATTTTTATAAATGACCAAGACCCATTTGTGGGGTTAAATAAATTCAATAACTTGTTTTTCTACCGATTAATAAATCTGATTGAACATATTACTAGTGTTTTGTTGTTTATCCAATAAGCAATCATTTGTAGTCTTTTTCAGGATAATTTTATTGAGTGGTTCTTTTACATACCACATTAGACAGCAAGCCGCAGGCTGCACAGATACCAAGGAGATTGTAAATTGCAGATCCTAGGATGGTGCTAGTGCCTATATCTCCCTTTGTGACAAATACACCTATGAACAAGACAGTAGTAGTTAAGTTAGTGTTAACTTGAAAATAAAATCCCACTGAGTGATTACAAAGTACAATGAGCAATATTTACCTAGGAAAGCAGTGACTAATTCTGGAGCTGAGCTTCCAGCTGCCATGAAAGTTGCACCTGCTACATCCTGAGACAGTCCAAGGTCTAAAAAGAGAAATGTAATTGTTACTATGCCTGATAGAGTGACAAATGAAATATTATGTATTTAGAGCTAAATACAGATACTTAAAGCTGTACCTTCACATAAGGCTAATACTTAAGCTAGATAAACAAAACAATATGGTTTAGAAAATATAGGAACCCAATGTTGTGTTTTCTTTATGAGTTCATTACTTAATACTTTTATTGAAAAGATGAGGAGGCCAGGACACCTGGATAGAATTGTGTTACAGCTTAGGGTTAAGATTTAGGCTTATTTCCAACCTACCTAGAAAATATTTATGTTTATCTATAATCATGTGGTGAGTAGCAGCACAATATGAGAAAATAAATTAAGGTCATTTGGAAACTCTAACTTGAAAGGAGAAAAAAAGGACATTAGTAGTTTTAAGATCCCTAAGTTTAGTTGAATTGGACTTGTTCACAAATTTGCAATATCACCTATGTCTAATTAAAAATGACATTTAAAAGAAAATTACTAAAAGTTCAAAAAGTGTGTTATATAGTTTCTGAAGACTTACATGGTAAATAATGCTGCAATGAACATAGTTGGGCTGGTAGCTTTACTGTGGTCTTGTTTTTGCTCTATTGGATAAAATGTCCAGGAGTGGAATTGCCTGGCTAAAGGGTAGTGCTAGGTTTCATTTTTCAAGGAACTTCCATACTGCATTCCAGAGTGGTTGAACAAGTTGACATTCCCACTAACAATGTAGTAGAGTTCCTTTTTGACCACATCCATCCACACTAGCATTTTACTGTTAGTTTTCTTGATATTGGCCATTCTAACTGGGTTAAGGTGGAATCTCAGTATTGTTTGATTTGTATTTCCTTTATGGCCAGAGATGTTGAACATTTCTTCATGTTATCTCTTAGCCATTTTTACTTTTGAGAAATCTCTTAAGTCATGACCCCATCTATTAATTGGGTTGTTTCTTTGATGATTTATTTTTGGGGGCTTTAATTGTTTTGAACTCTTAAGTATATTTTGGATATTTGGCCCTTGTCTGATGTATAGCTGGTAAAAAAAAAAAAAAAAAAAAAAAACAAAAAACAAACAAAAAAATCCCTCCCATTTTGCTAGCTCTCTATTTAGCTTGTAAGCTATATCTTTTCCCATATAGAAACTTTTAAGTTTGATGCAATCCCATTTATCTGCTCTTCTTTTGATTTGTTGTGATTCTGCATCTCTACTTAGAAAGTTTTGACCTGTGCTGAGAAGCTGTAAGTTTCCCTTACCACCTCCTGTATTACTTGCATGGCTTCTGGCCTTTCATTGAGGTCTTAGATCCATTTTGAATTGATTCTAGTGCAAAGTGATACATAAGATGCCCCTCAATGGATGAATGGATCAAGAAACTGTGGTATATATAGACAATGGAATTCTGTTCAACCTCGAAGAATAATATTGTTCCATTCATAAGGAAATGAAACACGGGGAAAAATTAACTGAAGTAAGCCAGACCCAGAGAAACACAGGTTGCATGGCTTTCCTCATTTGTGGTAGCAAAAATGTTCCTACAAATCTACAAGTAGATATGCTGGGTGGTAAGTAAGGAGTTACAAATGAATGTAAAAGGCTAGGGAGAGTTCAAATAAGCACCCGGAAAATGGGTACTTGTAAGAGGTGGGACCAAGGGGAGAGGACAGAAGTCTGAAGAGGGAGGGGGAAGAATACAGGCAACAGTTGATTGCATATGGCAACAGTTGATTGTATATACCACAGAATGAGAAATACAAGGGATGGCGTGGCTCCAAGGGAGATGAAGGTGTTGAAGTGATGACAGAGATAAAGATGCATTGTACACATAAACTGTTAAAAGGCAAAAAAATTCAATACCTAACCTAAAATTAAGATAAGGGCAGGGGAGGGTTGGGATGGTTTGTGAGAATGCTGAAGGCGGTGACAGTGATCAAGATGCACTGTATTTGTAAACTGCTTTGGTGAATGGCAACTCCTTTGTACAACTACTTAAAGCTAATAAAAGTATTTAAAAATAAATAGTCTCTTTTCTTTTTTTGACAGTTGAACTTAGGGCTTGGGTGCTGTCCCTGAGCTCTTCTGCTCCAGGCTAGCACTCTTCCACTTTGAGCCACAGTGCCACTTCCATAAATATAGCTCAGATTTAAAGCACAGACCTATTAAAACTTTAGAGTAAGAAATATCAGAAAGTATTGTGCCATCATTTTTTCAGATTTACAGACACGCAAGTCCAGTGACTTCATTGATAGCTAGGATGAAAGTCTTCGGTTTTTTACTCTTTTAGTGTAAAGAGAGCTGAGTGACCTACTATTGGAAGGAGAAGAACTGTGTTGAAGATATAAACTCTGCCTTCCTTTTGGGAATGCTAGGATAAGGTTGCACCAGAAATTTCCAATCAGGCTTTACGGGTAAACTGGAAAACTATCCAATAAACGTTCTGTTTTAGATGTTAAATTAGTGTCATCAAAACGAGAATTCAGATTTTCTAAGACTAGTGATGACAGTCCTTTGTTGATGTTCACTGTTATACCTAATCTGGTTCTCAATGGTCCAGTTTTCCTGGATTTCATACTTGTGCTTGATTTGTTCTCTGTCTCAGGTAGTCAATCTTTGCTTATTCTTCATGTGTTCTTAGTCTACTTCATTCTTTATTTCCCCGATGGGACAATGTCTTTTACCTTACAGATTTCTTTGTATGAGGAATTAAGCTTTACAGAAATAGCTACTATATTTCCACCCCACCTGCTTTTCCAAAACCTTTCTCTTATTTATTTATTTTTTTTTAAAGAAAGGAGCCATGTCCTATTATCAAGGATAGGACACTGAAGATAACCAATTTCCTCAGTGTCTTCTCTTGGACCATTTACTGTAGAGCCCCATCAGATATCCTGCAGTAACTACATTAGCGCACTCATGAAGAGCTCGTGTGGACACAGTGATGCCTGAGGAATCCTTGCTGCTTCACTCTTCAAAATTTTAATCTCCCCAGCCTAAGCTCAAGACTTTTGAGAGACTGAACTTCCAGGTGATTCTGACCCCCTCTCTGACTATAACTGCATAAAGAGCCCTGAACAAGAATCGCCTAGCTGAGCTTGGTAAGTCCTTAGAACTAGGAGAGACAATAAGAATGGTTATTGTTTGAAGTCACTAGTTTGGGGGCAATGTGTTAAGCATTGGTAGATATCGGCTGGCTATTGTTAATGTATTTCTTATATTAAAGGAGGACATACCAGGCCAGATGTGTTTTTATGTTCTAGGAATGTAGGTGGGAACAAAAATGAATGTCTTAATTAAAGTTTTTAAAAAATGAATGTATTACTCTCATGGGGCTTTAATTCTAGTCAGGGGATGGACAAGAAGAACAAATTTAATTTTAGAGATAATTAGTAAGGAGTAAAGACAGGACAGGAAGATTTGTTCCCTTGCTGATCTATTTCTCACCATTTGCCTTTGGCCATGCACTTGAATTTCTACCTGTAGTGATTAGGGGAGGGAGAGAACTAATGAGGTTTATAGCATATATTTCATAGCATCTCTTTCACTGGTTAAGTGATTATACACATACAAGGCCTACATAATAAATCATTTACAATTGTTCATTGTCTCCATGAGTTCTGTGGATCAAAAATATTCAGAGTAAGGGTTGCATTTTTTTGTTCATTGTTCCCTAAATGATACAGTATAACAACTATTTATATAGCGTGTGTATGGTATTAGGCATTATATATATAAATATATAATTTAGAGAAGATTTAGTCTATACAGGAGGATATGTTTAGGTTTTATGTAAATGCCTTTTTATATAAGGAACTGGAACATTGTCAGAACTTGGTATGTTTGTAGGGGTCCTGGTGCCAAATCCTCCATAGATACTAAGCAATGTCCGTATATGTCTTATATGTATGTATGATCACTCTAAATAGTAAATGTGTACACATACACATATATTCCTATTACTAATCGGCCATACACATTTTAAATTGGATAATAATGTAAAACAGAGTTCTGTGATTAATTTCTTTTTCACGTTAGGAATGAAGTTAAATAGTACCTTACAGTCATGGTATATAATTCATTTCATCTAATATTGTACCTTCAGATGGGAGTGATATACTTTACATTTTACAGATGAAAAACACAAGTCTAGGGACTAAGGGTGTTGCTCAGTAATAGAGACTTGTCTAGCTTTCAGGAGGCCCTAGATTGGATCCCCAGTACTCACCAACAAATGAAACAGGTCCTTGAAGAAAACAACTGAAAGTCATGTGAGTAGTAATGATCCTTAAACATGAGGAATTAGGAGACTGACTCAATATTACTTCTAGTTCTTCACCAAAATCCAACATAACAACAGCATGTTGAACAAGAGGCCTGGCTCAAGTAGTAGAGTTCCAGTCATGAGGGAGAGTGGCTTGTAGACAAGCTGATTTTAAGCTGAAGAGTGGCTGGATCATTTTTTCTTCACACTAGGGCTATATAATATGTGAAAAAAACTGGAAGAGAAGACAATGCTTTCTTTATGTGGCGGTAATGGTCCAAATTTGGTGCCACTGAAGACTGACCAATCTTTGATTAATATTAGTGGAATATTAGTTGGAAGACTATATTATTAGAAATATTCAATTTCAAAGAGAGAAAAGCTGTTCTACAGGGCTGTTCAAGGTAAGAAAAAAGGTAGACCTTTACAATACTTCTGTCTCAAAGGGCAGAATGAATAAAGCTTGTTGCTATTCACTAGGCTCTAATTGAATTATGAAAGGAAAGATTTCGTACGTATAGATGAATAAAACTTCAAAGATATTTTAACAAATCATATCTTAAGGTTCTAAGAATATTTTGTAAAATGGTTTATACCTTTGAACTTCAGAATAGATTAGCTTTGTCTTCTCTGACCTTTGGGTAGCATTTCTCTCTGCTATAGTTTATTATTAGAGATAAATTGTTCTGGGTTTTTCTTCTTCCATAGCTATTATTCTTTTCCTCTTTCTTTTACACAAAAAGAATAACTCTATTTACTTCAGGATATAGTAGAAATGTTCAAGGTGAATTTTCTTTGTGGGTCTAGGAAGTACCAGTACACTGTTTACATAAACTACAACTTCATGGTAATGAGCTGATCAATAAAATTCATCAGACTTTTTCTAAGTGTGTTCTGGAATGCTATGTTGGAAAGTTTATAACTTTTGAAAAGGTCTTCTTAGTATACAAGTAGGAGTATAAGCTAAAACAGACCTGAATTCAGGCCCTGCCATTATTTTGATATAAACAAACCTTTAGTTTATTGAGACAAGCCTCCATTATTTGTCAGATGTAAAACTGGAAGTTTTAAATTGTAATTCCCAAGCATCTCTTCAGACGTGATGAAATAATGTACAGACTGAAAAGAATTCCAAAGACAAGGAAACAAAGGACCTCTTAATTTGTTTTATCGTTTTAGGATGACTCTATATTCTTTAGCTCATATACGGTGTATACATGTGCACATCTGAGGGAAGCTGGGAGGACATGGAATCAAGAGGAAAACGGGTCAAAAAATATAGCAGAGGGGCCCATCAGATAGCCTGGACATTGACAAAAGTGAACTAAACAACTCAAGGGCGGTGATGGGAGGGGGAGAATGAGAAAGAGGAACAGCTGACACTAAGCAAAAAGAAAGAAATGTACATATCACCCTATTTAGTAGAAACAGTTCTACTGTTAAAATTCGTAGAGTTCATAAACTTTGCAGATCAAGGTGATGATTATCATTGTGAAGGTTAAAAGGTATTTGTGACTTTGCTAAGTATAACTGTGCCACAGTATTGTGAAATTTATATAATCACTTAATCTCAATAAAGAACTATTTGGAGGAAAAAAAACTGGAGGGTTTAACCACACAATATTAGATTATCTTCTAATTGTTTTAGTTTTTACTCAAAATGTAGAGTATAAACACTATGCCTTAAGAGACTATAGCACTTTTATTCTGAATTAAATTCCACTTAGAGTAATTAAAAATTATTGAATATTTGGGAGATGTAGGAGAAAAATGAGCAGAAGAGTCACCATATATATTAACTACTATAATTTAGATGTATTACCAATCCTTTTCACATGCTTCTTGTATAGACTTATACCTGTAGGCAACACACAATTTGGTGTCCTCTGGCATAATAGTGAAAAGTCTGCAAATTTTCATGCTTTGTGAATAAATTGGAAACAACCAAAAGTTATTCACCTCTAGTAAGTAGGGTGCATAGCTATGTTGTGTAATTCTATTTAGGGCAATAGCAAACTGGTTTCTTTTATGGTTGGTAAAACTCATTCTGGAATTGGTAAGTTCAAATATATTGGCTGAAATATTTTCAGTAAAACCAGCATCACTGGAATGAGTGCCTTGAATTTCAATCATATATAATTGTATAGGTATGTACACATACACATACACTGGTGTTATTAACAATTTGATTACTTTATATTTATCTCATATTTTGGACAAGGAAGGAATGGATGTTGAAATCTGTACAATGCTTTTAAGGGTCTGATTCTGCTCCCTCCTGTGGTCGAAGGCTATAATATTACAGTGGGTTTCTGCTTGCCCTTAGTCTATCCTACCAGGCATGCAAGACACTATTTCCAAACCTCACAATAACCAGAGTTCTGGCTCCATAATGTGTCCAGGGTCAGAGGCAGGATGGGAACCTGGATCTTTCTGACACCTAAAGGCTTCTGATTTGACTGTCCATATGGAGTGACTGATAGATAGCTTTATTGACATCATTATTGGTTGTTCCAGCAATTGCATCCTGGTAACAGAGTACTTAGCTCTTATTTAAATCCATCTGCCTGCTCTAGGTGTCGATGAGATCCAAGGGGACCACAATTGAGATCAGAGGAAAAGAACAAAGGAAGAAACACTTTTAGGAGACTGAATGCTCAGGAAGCAGCAGGAAGTGCTATTCTCAGCCTTTGTTGTTTGGGAAAGCTCTTGCCTCTGTAAATTTTATAAGGATTAAGAATCAAATAATCCCCTGAAACTGTAGGCTCTCCAAATGCCACACTAAGAATTATTTGACTCTCAATTTTATCAATTTAGAACCAATCCTACCTGGAATTAAACCACGTATTTTTTATTGTCTTATTTCTGAAACACAATGTAGAACATAGCTGAACATTAGTTTAAAACAGAGGGCGTAAAAGTGATTTTAGGGGGAAAAAGGCAAATATTTTATTTAAATTATGTTTCCTAAACTTTATGAAGATCATGTTCACTTAAGACATGTTATAAACTCAAAGTATCAGCATA
The DNA here is from genome assembly GCF_000151885.1 of Dipodomys ordii. Classification (NCBI taxonomy): domain Eukaryota; kingdom Metazoa; phylum Chordata; class Mammalia; order Rodentia; family Heteromyidae; genus Dipodomys; species Dipodomys ordii. The sequence goes on from NW_012267227.1 coordinate 13,031,213, forward strand.
ATGGAGGGATTAGAATTTCTAATTAAACAACATTTCAAAAGAAAAGTTTTATTGTTAGCTCAATGTGGAATTTGGGTTATATTGTGACCAATTTTAAGGGGCTCTATAAGTTTTCTATGTGGATATTTTAGCAATAATTTAAGCTGTTCCAAACAATAGTTCAATACTTCCAAGATCCCCTATTACATATTAAGAGGAAATTGTTTTATATTATGCTGAAATTTTATGTTTTAAAAAGTGATCCTGTTATAGAGATAATAGTCCTATTTTGGATTTAACTTTATGTTTTAAATTTATATAATGCATATTGATGTTTAAATAAAGGTGTTTTTTTAAAACAAGATTACTAAAAGTGAGATAAAGTGGTATAGATGGTAATATAAGATAAATAAAAGGAAGTTAAAAAGTGTCCTAGAGATATTTAAGGAATATTATAAACTTGCCACATATAATATTAGATAAAATAGAAGGACAGGTTTTGTAAGCATACTTCCTACCTTGTGAGGTATTAGCAGATACAGCACAGAGTTGGTATTTGCTCTGAATGTATTTATATTTACTTTGATCATTCACCTTCTCCACTTTTACCTTTCCTGGGTAAATGATTCTAACCTTTGTAGTTTGTTTTTATGGAATATTGAACATTCAGTGAATGTTTCCTGTAGTATGTACTTGTGTTGGTACTTGCTTATATTTGCTCATGTACTTGGCCTAAACCCTATGAACAAAGAATAGTTTCATTAATCCTGCTTCATAGCTGACATAGATGAGGCAGATAGAGGTGACACGTTTGCCCAAAGCCACAGAGTTAGTAAATGGAAGAACTGGGTGTGGAACCCAGGCTGTGTCCAGTTTAGGGTGGGCACTTCCAACTACCTCACTATAGTAATTTTTCCAGTAGAGAGTGCAGTGGCTCTGTCCTCCTCTCCAGGCTTCCAGCGGTTCTTAGCATTGTCACAGACCTTTCAGCAAGCTGACCAGCACAGAGATGTAGAGAATGTAAATCCTCAAGTGAACAGTAGCAAATATGACTGCAAAGTATATGACTTATTTAACAAATTGACTTAAGCTTGAGAATCTTAGAAAAAGGTTCTTAAGTCTTTCACCCACATGTCTACTCCTCAGAGTATCAGCTGCTGTGAAGGAGAGCCCTCAAGTTCATTCCTTATCCATTTCCTTTAGGTTCCTTGGATCTAATTTGGTCTCTGATAATTCTCCTCTTTTAGCTTTCTCAGAATATCCATTCTGTTTCTCCCCAGAGACTGCTACTTGTCTTTAAAGTTAGAAGGCTCTAGATAACTAGAGTGAGATATATTTTTCCCTGTATAATATGGATTGATCTCACTTCAGAATCACCTTTTTGATTTTGTCTTACCCCTACTCCTATAAGGGCAAAATACTATTTATATCTACTACTTAAGGCAATGCTTATTGTTATGTCTATTATTTTCATTAAATGGGACTTTAATGCCTCTACTCTTGCCAGGTCTTAGGGACAGTGCTATATTGTGGTGAACAGGAGAAACAGCAATTTGCCTTGCCTGTAAGCAAGGGTAGGATGTGGCAGTGGGAAAAGAGTTTACATTTCCATTGGGAAGAAATGACAGGGGTATGTGTATGTGAAATGGGGTTGAGGATGCTGGTGTTCTACTCAGTCATATGAATATGATGACACGCAGCCATTTAACTGTGCTCTGAAATGCTCAACCAATTAAACTAACCAAGTAGTAGACAGAGACTGGAAACGCTAGTACTTGAATTTTTACCTGGCATAAAACATCACTGATGACCTGATTTTAAATTTTAGGGACTAGTATAATAATGCAGGACAATCATCTGAATTCTAGGCAATGTATATTATGGGAATAGAACTTGGGGGCTTAGCCTAGTTGATCTCATTTTTAGAAACCAGTAATGAAGCTTAGCTTTTAATAACTGAGTTTATGATGTTGCCTGAGGCCACATTGCATAGAACATAAAACTTATTACTTTTAAATACCAATTTTCTTTATGGTAAGATGCCAGGAAAAGATGAGGGAAAGGTGGTTTTAATCACATCTGTATATTACCTGCCTCTAAAAAAAAGCTATAAGGACCTTATGGTAAAAATGTAAAAAAGGTTTGTGAAGTATAAAATGGCCAGTATTGGAAGTCCCATTGTATTCGGAGAATACACAAATGCATAGATGTGAAACCTTGGAACAGTTCCTACAACAGTTTCCTAGGCAGTATGGTGGACAAACAGGGCTGAAACTAAGGACTCTACCAGTAACTGCTGGGGGTTAATGGAAGGTGATCTGTTGCATGCAATTACTAAGAGAAGCCATACTGGCTCATTCCTGAACACACAGAATCCTTACCATAGAGGTCATTGCTCGGCAACCAGTTAAAATGGACAGCATTGTTACCAAGCTGTTTTAAGCACAGTCATATCTGTCACACAAACTCTTCTGGAAGGTTGTAAGAGAGCTTTCCAGTCACTTACTTTCACTGATGATTTCCAGGGAGGGTATAAAGTACTGGTCACAGACAATGGACACAGCCATGAACATGTAGAAGATAATTAGGAAGTAGATTATAATGCCTCCATCTCTGCTCTCCTGCTTTGTGAAAAATCCTTCAGGAAACTCCGAGGATGGAGAAATAACACATTGGGTGCCATTTTCTGGTAAGGAAAAGGAGGTGGATGTGTGGTAAATGTTGGGGTCTCATACAGAAACCCTACAAAGAGGGTTTCTTTAAGAAAATTGTGGGGTGCTTGGATGAAATTTTGTGAATCCAGTAAAAATGGGCCATACACTTTCCAAAATGATACATAGTTGTAGAGCTTTAGAAAATTTATCTTTGACACTGAAGGAGATTATTTAATAAGTTAATGGAGAAATTAAAAAGAGGAAATTATTAAATCATTACACCAAAAGGGAATTCTGAACCCCCCTCCCTCCCAAAGAAGAAACTATGTCTCTGATGTATTTCTAAGTATTTCTAATAACTGTACAATTTCATTTTTTTTCATTTCAGAGCCCAAGTTGTCCTCAGGCCTGCAAAGAATCACCCACTATTACAGTTTCTAGGATGAAAGATTTTTTTTTTCATGATGAATTCACCAACAATAAAAAAAAAATGGAGACTCGCCTACTTCTTGATCTCTGTGAATTACTTCAGAGGTCTCTTTAAGAACTTATTGAAGGGATAAAAAGTGTTTGATATCCTTCCAACTGCTAAAAATCAGAGCAAATAGAACAGGAAGCAAGCAAAAGGAGAGTGTTTCACCCCTCTGTCCCTTCATCTATCTGTGGCAGGGGCAGTTGAGCCCCATGTCCGCCTACCTGTAGCCTTCGGGAGACTCTGGACCTGGGAGGCACCAGGGAGGGGCAGGCATGCAGAAACCCAGACGCCACAGAGCAGCAGGGCCCTTCTTGCCCATATTGGGCCCCGTCTTGTGTGCATTTCCATTGTGCTTCTTCTGCAGTATGCAGCTTCAGGGAGAAAAGAAGGATTATGTGGAATCATGTGAGGAGTCTCCTTCCTGTCCAATGCCTGCCCAGGGCATATCTCAGCAAGGCCAGCACAGGAGCCAGTCAAGTTTCTCTGATCAGGAGACCCAAGCCCCTGGGAGGCTGGAGGAGTTGGGGAGGAGGGCAGACAAGCCCAGAGTCTCTGTGAACCAACTCAGCCAGCTTGCATATTATGCACAAGTATGGCTTTATATTAATATCTTCATACTAGACCCCTGTGTTTGTTTTTCTCTAGATTTGTAAAGACCTAGGATTTGTGATTGTTTTTACTTCTTTCTCTCTCTAGCCCTTGCTTTTAGGAATAGTTGGTGTTGGTGTATATACCTTTGTTTCGGCACCATTTTAAAATTTCTGTTTGGCTTGCTATCTTTGTCTCCAGTTAGAGATACAAACAAAGGTAAATTAGAAGGAGAGTATAACAATTTAGCCAAGAAATTGCAATGGTTTGAATGAAGGCAATGACAAGGGGGGGTGGAGAGGCTATAAGTTCAAGAATTATTACGTACCTAGAATAGATGCTATGTGATCACTGAGGGACTGCACTTTTTGGTAGGAAAAGCTACCTAAAATGCAAAGTGGACAGCTGAGGCATTGTTCAAATACAGACTACTCTCTACCCCACATGAGCATTTGCTTAAATGTTAAGAATTTGTGGCAGTAACCTGTGGCTAACAGCCCAGGTTCAGGAGCCAGACCATATGATTTGGGTCCTAACCCTGCACTTTAGTAACTATGTGATCATGGGCACGTTATTTAACCTTTCTGATCCTCTGTTTCACTAGAGGGATCACGTCTATTGGGTTGTGGTAACTATTGCATAAATGAATGCATGTAAACTGTCTAGAACAGTCCTCTGCTTTGTGATCAATGCTTATATGTATGTATATATATGTATGTATCTATGATATGAAAGTTTTCATTGTCATTAAGGAATTTTATAGTTCCTTTGTTTTATACTTAGAAACAGGGTATATCTGGTGAAGAGAGGAAATTGTTTCTCGATGTTTGTGATTGGGGGTTGTTAAATTCTCAAGCACCCTGTTGTTTTGCTGGGAATTGCTTCCCGTTATAAATCTCTCTGAAATTGTCATTTCTAGGAAACAGATATCCAGATGTGTGTTGTGGTTGGGAGGCTGGATGATGAGTCATTAAGTGAAGTCCCGTAAGAGCTGATTCTCAACACGTTTTGGGGAGGAGCACCCTGGACCACTGGACTTGTGGCCTCTGGCCCAGTTGTGGCTAAGACTAGGGGAAGAGGTTTTGTGGAGTGGATGTGTCTCTGAGTAAGCTGCTCTGCAAAGCAGAGTACATACTTCCATCAAGTTGTACAAACTAGTTGTACACTAAACACAAGTGAAATGGCAACAGCAAATATAAACCCATAGGGGAAACTTCCAATGCACACTGTGGAATAATCTAAGAAAGGGAGGATGTGTCAGAAGGTACAAGCCAATGACTATGTTGCATGTACTAGGTGCTCAACCAACACAGGTTGATTTGATTATATTGTAATGGTTCTTGAAAATACAATCCTGGAATATGTGTGTTCTTGGTCTAAATTAAATATCCAATTGCATATGGATTTACTAAGAAAAATGAATTACATGTTATAGATTATGTATTTACATTCTTATTGTTATAATATATATTGTATTTGTACATTTGTAGATTTTACATATTAATCCCTCATAATAGGGTCTTCAAAATCTATAAAATGGAACACAGATAAAGTCACAGTATGTTATGGTCATCAATATAATTTTTGTGATATGAATATACTTGTAAGCACACTAGGTTAATAAGTAGAACCTAGCTGGTTGCTGGTAGCATATGCCTACAATCCCAGCTACAGCAACTCAGGAGGCTGACATTGGAGGATCACGGTTTGAAGCCATTTGGAACAGAAAATCTGTTGAAACTCTTACCTCCAATTAACCATGAAGAAGCTGAGGAGGTATGGCTCAAGTGGTAGCATGTCAGCCTTGAGGAAAAAAGCGAAGGGGCAGTGTCCAGGCCCTGAGTTCAAGTCCTAGTACCAGTACGAAACAAAAAGCAACCTCCTCCTCAAAAAAAAACCCAACCAAAAAAGAACTTAGTTGGTCCCCTGCTGTAAAATCATTCAGGCTTATCTCAAACACGTGGGTTTTGCAAAGCACTGAGGACCTGGAACTTCCCTTGCATCAAAATCGAAAGGGGCAGCTCGGCCTGGTATTTTAAAAATATTCAAGATAATGTTATGAGGGATGGAATTACTGGGGTCCATTTTGGTATCTGTACTTTATTTATGCCATGTTGAGTCATCTGCCTCAAATCTGAGGTCACCACAGTCTAAACGTGACTTACCCAATACCTGTGCCAAAGTAAACAAACATACTTAACCACTCAGTTGAACCATTTCCTTAAGTTTCATGAGGATAACAATTTGATACTGTGTTCCTAGTGTTCAACAGAGTGTCTGGCACATGGTGGGTATTAATTTTAGTGAATGAACAAATAAAAAATAGATAAGGTATGCCATATTGTATTTTCCCTTGATAGCATCCACAGGGCCCCAAAAATTTATCAGGCCTTTTCCAACTGCCTTTGTGTCTTATTCAGAATGCTACTGCACAAGACTCTATGTACTTGCTAGAGATGACCCTTAGTCCAGCAGCTGGATTAGCTCTTCAGCTCCACCTGCTGATGCATCAAGTGGATGTTGGGCCTTCCTAGCTTCTTGTGGGAGCCAACACTGGAAAATGTACGATTTGTGCTGTGAGAACTGGTCCTCTTGCAAGGAAGATGGGTCTAGGAATGTTGATCACATCCTGCCCTTTATATCTGTACCATTATCCCCCACATGAAGGTTCTCATAGGTTGTCCCAGTAACAGTGAGGACTGAGGATGGGAAAAGAACAGAGGCAATGGGGCTACTACTACATACTTTGGGGCTGTAAAATTAAAGACCTAGAACACAGTCTCTTTCCCTGTCTGCTGTCTTTAACTCCATGATAATATGTTTTATGTAAACTATGACTTGGGAGAGTACATGGCTTTTGATGAAACTGAGAATCCTGAAGAACATCAGCTGAGAGATATATGAAGAGATAAAGAGATTTTCCTTAACTATATTTGCACAAAATAGAACTTGATATTCTTGGTACTAGTCACTCCTACTTCATTTATGCTAGCCTTACTCCTTCACTCTTAGAGCTTAATCCAAAGCCTTTCCAGAGCATTTTAGTGCTTGCTGGTTTATGGAGTGATCTAGGAAATGGCTTGCTTCCATCTTGGCTTCGTTTTTCACCACCAGCTCTATTTTATGGGGGTGGCAAGCGAGGACAAGAAGTGGAGGGGCCCTGAATCAAGCACGACAGAGTGTGCAGATTTATTTTCTTCACTTTAATATAACAACGCCCCTCAGGGTCTGAGTTAGCATCATCATTTTTCCTTAGTCTGCGATGTGAAGGCTGCCATCTCCTCGTAGAGAGATTGATGCCCCCTTTACTCTGACTAATCAGGACTAAGAAACTCAGCAGGGATTCTTCAAAATTTGCTGGGCTCAGAGGCTCTCCCTTAGGCTTGGAAATCAAGAGTCATAGAGCTCATTAGGATCAAACATAAGATAGTCGTGTCCAGGAAAAGAAAGCCAATAAACACTTCATTACTCTGTCCATGCTGGGGGTAGGCTATACACATCATTTAATGTCTTTTCATAGCAGAGATTCAGGTAGTCGTCCCTGTGTCACTATGAAGCTGGAGAAGCAGAGAAACAGACTGATATCTTGACCACCAGGATGTGAACAGCCTAGTGGATTATGCCATATCGTTCAAGGCGTCTCAGGAGCAGGGCTACAGTCACTCTTAGCAAGTCAAGCTCTTGAATGCATTATGAAAGCTATTACATTCTAGACTGCTGGTTTGGGTAACTCCTAGATCTAAAGCTATGCCTACATCTACTACATCATCATCATCATCATCTTCATGTGGCCATTCTTTCCCAACTCTTCTAGTTCTTCCTCAAGCTGGAGGGACACTGTAGTCTACAAACATGGACATGGGCTTCCCTGAGCACTTTGATGAACAACTGTCCCAACATTCAGAAGTGCATGGAGCACAGAGTGTCTAGCTTCCAAGCCTTACTTCGAGAAAAGCTGTAGGAGGCCACTTGTCTGAGGTTATGTCAGCCAAAGCTGAGGAAGGCAAGAACTCGAAAATCCAGTCACTTGAGTGTGACACAGACAACGCTGGCGAGACTTACTCATTTTAGAGCTCCCTGCTGATTTGGCTGGAGCTTACCACTTCCTAGTCCTGCTTCTCCCCATCACCTTCCTTTCCAAAGTGCTGAGGACCCCATAAATATCCCACACTCCCAACTCCACCTGAATGACAACTTCTTCTATCTCAGCAATGGGTTCTTACCTTCTGGGACGCTTGGCAGAGTTTTGTGCTTAGACCTTCAGACTTTACTCTTGATTTGTATACCATGTGTGTTTAGGAAACTACTTTTTTCCTTTCAGCAAATCTTAGCTTTCAAACTATTGTTCTATGGATAAAAAAAATAAAAGTGAATTTTCAACTCAAAGTTGAGGAATGACTCCTATTCTAGGTTGTGCCTAGCCTTTACTTGAAGCCATGAATGCCATTGATTCAGTGAGCAGTAGCCATAAGGCAAAAAGAAATTGTAAAAAAAAATAGTTGGAAAACATTTTGGAAATATTATTTCCTTGTGTCTTTACTAAAGTCATACTCTGCAGGGCCAGGCAAATGCTGGATGTCTTTCAGCCATGCTACAGTCCTTAAATCCATGGGCTGGCTTTGTCTTAGTCTCTTTTTTTAGGAGGCTCCATTGTTCTAGGCCATTTGGGAAAGTAAGCATGAGGTCTTGAGTTCAAACCACAGTAAAGAAAAAAAAAGGGGGGGCAGGAAAGTCACTTGGTCCTTATATAGGGCAAAGTAGACAGCTTCCTAAACCACACCTTGTGACTTATTATTGAGCATATAGTATAAGCTATGCACTATTCTAAGTCTCTACAGGTGTTGCTGTATTTCTCACAAGAACCTTAAGAGAAAGTTGCTCTGGGTGTCTCCATTTCACCTAAGAGGGGAAGGAGGCACAGAGAAACACAGAACGCAGCTTTTCGAGTTCAGCCTCATGGATTGGGAAGTGAGGGTGTATTCCGTTGCTGGGTAGTTGTTTGCAGAGCAGCCTGCAAACACACTGGGGACGTTCCAGTGCTTGGGGTGGGGGGGGTGGGGGACAGAGGGCCGAACATGGTCCCTGCGCTGCTGGAAGCCAAGGATGGTTAGCACATGCAGGTTTTGGACCATCGCTGAATAATTTTGTGTTTTTGTGGTGTTTTTTTGGGGGGGGGTAATATTTGTGTTTTTGTGTTTCCTTGATGTCTGTCTTCTAGGCGACTACACACCAAGGGACCGCTGCTGTTTAATTTTCTTTGACATCTCATTTGGAAAAAAAAAAAAAAATCACCACCACATTCCTAGGTGGGAAGAAATTCCCCACCTAGGTTTCTAGGAATGATGATTATTGTTTTTTTGTTTGGTAGAGGATGTGTCCTGCGCAGACCATCCTCCATCCATCTCAATGAGTGGGCCCCCTCCCCTCTGGCTGTCATGGGGGAAACTCTTCTTCTCCAAGGCCCTCATCACCTCTGCCATCACCCAGGTTCGCCTCTCCCCGAGCCAGCTCACTGCGGCCTCCACCTGCGGATGCAGGGCCTCGGCCGATGTTCTCCTGGTTAGTCCTCGGTGTGTCTTCCTTGTTTCTGTCTGGAGACTCACCTGCATGGGTGGCTCATGCCAAGTGGCCCAGGCGGACCAAGGTGGCGGAGGCCCGGCCGCGCCCGTCACGGCCGGCTGCGGGGGAAGACGCCGGGCCAAGCATGAGCAGAGTCAAACGCAACCACACGCCAGCAGGCATTCGAAAGGAATCCGTGTCGAGGTCGAATCGGAAGCTGCCGTGACCTTGTGGATTCCAGGGTTGAGCGGGAGCCGGAAGCGCTGTCCCGCCGTCGCCGGGGTTACAGTTCCCCGGATGGTGTCTTGTGTTCTCGCGAGACTCACGCAGGCGCCAGGGCGGCAGGACCCGCGCGGGACCCGGTTGGAAGGTCTGGGGGAAGCGTGTGGTAAGTTCGGGCGTTGGTGGGCCTCGCTTTTCTTAGCTGCGTGGCTTCGTTTTCTTTGAGTGGGAGACCTTGGGAGACCGTGTCCGAGCTCGCACACCCGGGTGGAGCCTCAGGTCTCCTGTCTTGGTTTTCTGTTTCGTGTTTTTAACGGTAATCTGTGAGGTGGGCCCCCGGGACCATGGCCCTGCTCCCCCTCCTCTTCACTGACTAGTCATCACCTGACTGTCGGTCACCTGACTGTCAGTCAGTCATCGCCTGTCAGTCATCTGCCTGAAACCAGTCATCACCGGACTGTCGGTCACCTGACTGTGAGTCAGTCATCATCTGTCAGTCATCTGCCTGAAGCCAGTCATCACCTGACTGTGAGTCAGTCATCACCTGACTGTGAGTCAGTCATCACCTGACTGTCAGTCACCTGATTGTGAGTCATCACCTGTCAGTCACCTGACAGTCAGCTATCACCTGTCAGTCACCTGAGTCAGTCATCACCTGTCAGTCACCTGACTGTGAGTCACCTGACTGTAAGTCACCACTTGACTGTCATTCATCTGCCTGAAACCAGTCATCACCTGTCAGTCACCTGTGAGTCAGTTACCACCTGACTGTGAGTCACCTGACTGTGAGTCAGCTATCACCTGACTGTGAGTACCTTTGAGTCAGATATCATCTGACTGTGAGTCACCTGACTATAAGTCAGTCATCACCTGACTGTCAGTCACCTGTCTGTGTCAGTCATCACCTGTCAGTCACCTGTCTGTGTCAGTCACCACCTGACTGTCAGTCACCTGACTGTCAGTCATCACTTGACCGTCACCTGTGAGTCAGCCATCACCTGTCTGTCACCTGACTGTAAGTCAGCAAAGGACCCCAGACTCTGCGGGTCCCTTCCTTCATCTACTGAGGTCACTTCCTGAACTGCTCTGGTCATGTTTCCCTATATAATCCCGCCCACCACAACTCCCTCTCTCTTTTTCCTTCCCTTCTCCCCCCTCTTCCCCTCCCGCCAATAAAGTTTTCTGCCTGAACCATGTGGTGGTTTCCTTTCAGTGTCCCTTACAAGTCCTTTGGGTGTTCTAAAAGCCTCTTGTACCTTTATGGGCTTCTTTTTTCTTTCTTTTTTTTTCAAGATTTGGAGAATTTTCTGCTTTTATTAAATATATTTCCAATGCCTTTAGCTGTCCTTTCTTTTCTTCCCTCAGAGCCATCAAATGGACATTCAGTCATTTGAGTCCTGAAATACTTTGCAAATTCTTGGCATAATTCTTTTTTTTTTCTCTGTGAGTGAGATATTTTTGTTGGTTTGGTACATGTTTTGACCGTGGACCATGTTAAGATACGTTTGTGCATGGATGGAATGAACCAACAATGAGAAAGATACTGAGAATATAGCAAAGAGAAGGGAATCTGTGAGGTATTTGGGATCAGCCTCCCCAGGACTTTAGAGATGATGCTGTTCTCCTTTCTTGAAGGAACTCTTTGTCTCCTTCACTGAAACAGGAGAGGAGAAGGAAGATGAGAGATAAAGGAGCCTCACAGATTGGGTGGAGAAGAGGATGCCATGAGTTCTTAATCTGATGAGTTTTTTGTTTTTCATACTTTGCTTATGTGGTACTGAGGAATCGAACCCAGGGCCTCAGGCATGCAAGGCAAGCGCTTTACCACTGAGCCATCTTCCCAGCCCATGAGTTGTTTTTTTAATCAGGACGAGCACTTAAAAGTAACGTCTAATTCTTACTGAAGAGGATTTGAGGAGAAAGACAATAGAAAGTAATTGATAATTATCTTGACACTGGAAAGGTAATTGGTTAGGGAACATAGAGGAGTGTTGAGAATTTTCTTCAGGTTTTTAACCATGAATTTAGAGTGCAACATCCACAGGGTGTGTGTGTGTGTGTGTGTGTGTGTGTGTGTGTGTGTTTTAGTAATACTCATTTTCAAATGCATTTGTGTGTAAACTGGGCTCAGTGAGGCTTCATCTTATTCTAGGAAAGGGTGATGGAAGAGTGAAGGAGAAAAAAGAAGAAATCTTCAGAGGCGGTCATGATAAACCATGTCATTTAACTGATGAAGAGGGAAAATAAAAAAGAAGGAATGTGTGGTAGATAAGGAGAGTTGGGTGGGTGGTTTAAGGATATCAATTGTGACAATGAGTCAAGGTAGGATGAAGAGGATTGTTGGAGAGCTGTTTTCAGAAAGATGTTTTTAGGAGATGGTGCTAACTTCAGTAATAGAAAGGTGGTAGTGTGTGGTAATTGAAGCAACTACAGTAACATGAATGAAAGACCCACTGGACAGAAGCAAGACATGCAGCTGATAACTGGGTATGAATGGTCCCCCTTGTGCAAATGTCTCCATGTTTTGTAGCTGGTAGTTTTCTTCCCCACACCTCTGTTATTTTCTGTAGAAAGGGACTACATTTGTCTTGTCACTCCCCTCTCCCTAATGCCCACTGCAGTACCTGGCCCATAAAAATACTCAATAAATATCTACTGAGTGAACAAATAAGGTCATAATTTTAAAAATTCATCAAGTTCTGTCTGAATTGAGAGCTCTACATTGGGATTCCTTTGTCTTGTCTCTACATGGGCTACTTTTGTAAATGGCGTTGCTGCTGAGGAAATGTGAGGACTCCCATTTAACTCCTCTTGTTATTTGGACCTTGCTGAGGAAGTAGTTCCCTCTTTTGTACAATCATCCCTTCATTTGGGCCCCCAAAGGAATCTCGGTTTTATTGCTTGGAAAACAAGTGATTCTCCTTAGTGAATTGATTCTGTGAGTCTCATAAGTAAAAATGTTTTCCTTTTTGTTTTGTGGTCTATGCTCAACTTTAAGAAATATCCAGAAAAATACATTTATCTTTTTCTTAGAAATAGTTTTCCCATTTGTTTTATCTGGTCAGCTATTTCTGACTCCTATGTCTTCCTGATTTCTTTGTGTGTGTGTGTGTGTGTGTGTGTGTGTGTGTGTGTGTGTGTGTGTGTTTCTTTTTCTATTCTAGAAACATTTAGCAAAGTTTAAGGGAGAAAAGACAAGCAGAATGATTCTCAGCTATGAAATAAGTGTGTTCATAGAATCAGAATTCAGAAATGACCTCGTTCTCTGAGGAACCAATATGGAGATTCTGTGGCATGACGAGGCTGCGAGGGAAATAGAGGATGTGTATCTGGAGGGAAAGCTGGGCTACATGAAAGTTCTAGGCATGTATCTTTGTGGAATGGAACAACAGATTTTGAAACAGTGATCCAAAAGAAGGTAAGACTTAGTACTAAAGAACTAGTGATTAGGAGAATGGTTGCTTGAAGCCAATCCTAGAAAAAAAAAGGAGAGACCATACTTCAACAAACAAGCCAGACATGGTCACACAGGACTACTCTGAATCGAACAGGAAGCACAGGTAGGAAGAGGTGGTCTGAGGTTGGATGGGTTAAAGTATGTGACACTATCTGAAGAATAACTAAGGCAAAAAGGGCCTGGGGCTTGGCTCAAGTGGTAGAGTACCTGAATTCAATCCTCTGTAAAACAAAAACAACCTTCCCTAGAATATAATTGAGGAGTTACTGCCAAATGAGCTCTTCTGAGGCTGTTGGTTTTCTGAGTCTCTATAGCTACTTAATGTAAATAATTTGTTCACGGATGTTTGTGTGCAGAATGACAGGCAGTATGCAGTGAGGACTTCAAATTCTTATAGTCTAAGAAGTTGGATCTGTTAGGGAGGAGGTCTGTTAGAGAGCACAACATTAAGATGAATGCATGAATGCGGGTGGGTGCATAAATTGGAACAGCTCTTTTGAAGGGAGGTTTGGCTATGTACAGCAAAACCACAACAAATTTGATCATCAAATATCCTTAGAAACAGTTTGTCTCTAAAGAATAGCCAGAAATACATCTAGAATACATTCATTGAAATATTGCTAATAATGTCAAATATTGACAATAATCTGCATTTCTTTAATAACTATGGCACAATGGAGTACTTTGTAGATATTTAAATGATTAAATAGAAGTGTATTTGGAAATTTAGTCCTAATTTTTAAAAAGTGAATTAGAAAATAATATATACATTGGACCTATTTTTCTAAAAATTAGATACACTATTTATATGAATGCATGAAAAGTCTAGATAAATATATACCAAGATTTTAATAGTGGTTAATTACCAACTGATAGAATAGTCAATTCTTTATTTCTACTATTGGATTATCTACATAATTTCTAGGCTTTTTTGTTTAATAATAATCACGTGTTACTAAATTACCTAAATTACTTCTGTGGCATAAAGTTATATGACACCATTTCTAGCCATGTGCACAGGTTGGCTGGTTGCCTGTTCACCATAGCTATTTAAGAACCTTCAGTTGTAAAAAAACCCAAAAAAACAAAAACCTTCAGTTGTTTCATTTGGGACTATTTGGCAAACAATTAGAAGGAACAGAGATAAAGTCTTGAGACCATATTTTATGGTTGGAAGACTTCTGCCTGTGTAGGCTGTAACTGTGATGGGAAAGATAAGCTATACTTATCTGTATTTCTTTCTGGCAAGCACTAATCTTTAAACATGGATGGCCAACTTCCCAGATTTCCATTTCTTGAGTAACTGTGGTATAATAAATTGGATAAAAGTATCTGCTACTCTTCATATTATCTATACTGTGCAACAGTTTCCCTCGACACCTGGACATCCTTCCAAAAGTTGCATGACTTTTATAGCCTGCTCAGACAGATGGAAGTAGTCGCAGGGTAAGTCAGGTCTCTCAGAGGCAAATGCTTGTCAGGCTTTGGCCACTATTTTGGCTCTACATTCAAGCATTATCATACCTGGTGTCTATTTCTAACACGTAGGAAGAGCTCTGTTACTTGAGAATCAGAAAGATAGATAGTAGATGTGTTGGGGAGGAAATTGGATCACCATCAGACTACAAGCTGGAAAGTAAAAAAATGCATTCATTCTCCCCTAGTTTGCTATCCTACATCTTTTATTACCTGTACTAGCCCTTCTCCAAGTTAGTCTCTTTTCTGCACATCTTCTGTTCTTTATTTGAAAAGGTTTCATCTTTTCATCTGCCCTTGAAGAATGACATCCTATGTCTTTATTTCAGTGTTTTCGTGGCAGTGTTTCATGAGTTATTGATGTGTGCTTCACTGTTTTTCCTAATTTTTTTCTAGTTTCTGGGGAGACATAATTACGTGTATTTCCTAAATATACACATTTTTCCTCAATTTTTTTTTTCAAGGAAGCAGATCGCAGAAGCTGCTGGAGGACTACGGGTCTCCCAATGTTTTATAACATATTAAATTCATCAAAGAGATTGCATTTGGTGGAGAAGAATGCTGAACAGGGTGCCCAGAGGTGTCCTAGATTTGAAGGAGAGTAAGGACTAGCCCCAAGGTCTTCTGTATAGCAGAGCTTGAGGAAGGTACATCTAAAGGCAAGGGCCCAGGGAACATCTAGGCAGGATGGACTTCGGGCTTCTGCTTAGGGACAGTCAGACTTGAAGGTGTACAAATCTCAAAGCTTTGAGGATGTCCAAAGAAGCCATTGGTGAAACTAAAGATCTGCTCTCTTATCAGGGTCTCTTACAAATCTTCTAGATACTGAAGAGGAAGAACTTTTGAAAGAAAAGCTGGGAGGTCATTAGCTTTTCCCTCCCCATCTCCCAATACATGAGGTTAAGCGGTTAAAAGAAATCAAAGAGCAAATGTTTGGGCCTGCAGCTCAAAGCCAGCGAGGGCGTGAAGACATGCACAAGACTCCATCTCAACCAATGGCTGGTTATAGAGGTGTGTGCCTCTTTTCCAAGCTACAGGGGAAGCACAATGGCTAGACACAGTGATGTGCACCTGTCATCCCCAGAGACATGGGAAGCTCAAGTTGGAAGACAAAACCCCACCTCAAAAATAAGCAAGGCTGGAGGCCTGGCTTAGCTAGCAGAGTGCCTGCTCATCAAACATAAGCCCGGAGTTCAAGCCCTATTACCAGCAAATATTTTTCTTTAAAAGAGAGCAAAAAAAAAATCAATACTTCTGCCTCTGATGTCACTAGCTCTGAGTCCTTCAAATACATTTTTTAGACTTTTCCCTCCATCAATATTCCCTCAACACGTTGCCTATGGGCATATAGATTTTCGACTTTCGTGATTCTAAGAAGACATTGATTGGACAGCTACATCCCCTCTGTAAGGATTAGTAATTTGGGGCCCAAATGCTGAAATTTTCAGGGCTGTAGTTATTGATAGGCGTCTGCAGTTCTTGTGTGGGAAAAAGTCATTTTCAGGTTGGAACTAAGGATAGATAATTCATTGTTTTTTTTTTTTTTTGTAGCAACATGAGATTTCCTTGATCATATCATTAAACACCACGCCTCCCCACCATAGCAGCTCCTGTTCTAGTTGTTTCTCTAGGCCTTGGAGCAGGAAATTTTTATTTGAATGGTTAAACATGATACTATTGATGCTTCCTTAGTTTATGTACTTGTTTCTGAGGTTGTGGTACTGTGATGTCCCTGTGTCTCAGTCATGAATTGGGGTTGCTAATAGTTGTTGCTTATGCAGGAAATGGGGCTCTCAGTGCAGAATGATGACCCAGTATGAGAAAGAGCATGGATTTTTGTGCTGTAGGAGAGATATAAGAGCAGAAGCCCTGACCTCAGGTTAGTGACCACCCAGTGCAAAAGCTAGAACATGGTCAGCAACAAATGCATGAATAATTTGAGCAGAAAGCTGGCACCAAGTGAGAAGTTAGCATTTGAAGAAAGGAATGCTTTTATTACTGGGTGGGATATTAACAAAGTTATCTTGGATAATGGGTAGGATTTGTGCAGGTGGAAGGAATAGAAGTTATCAATAACTATTGAAACTAAAGCCTGTGGAGGTGATTAAAGATACCTAATAGGCAACCCAGGGGCCATATTCATCCATCACACCTAAAGTCAGAGTCTGAGTTTTTGTTGAACACGGTAACTTTGTGCCCCATTTTATTTTATTTTTTTACTTTTTTTATTGTAAAGATACTATACAGAGGGTTACAGTTACATGAGTGAGGTAATGAGTACACTTCCTCTTGAACATTGTTACCCC